>NC_084738.1:29025790-29245790 GCF_033978785.1 Entelurus aequoreus
GCGTCAGATTTACCGCCCGTCCGAGCACCCACTGGCAGAAATGTAGATTGGCGCCTATGTATATAAATGTTATCATAGAAGAAACCAAATTATTTGAGATACTGAATGCATGAAAAAAAAGGTAAATGACTGCACTTAAGTGGTTCATACGGTACAACATCTAATCAAGTTATTTTTTACTTTATTGAAATGTGTTGATGCTCCCTAATTGCCAATATTGGAAGATCTCCAACACACAAGAATAGCAGAGATTCACTCAAAACAAGTCACACTCAAACCTAAAGCTACACAAATGTGTATATCTTTGGTGATCTTGATACATTTTTTCTTTACGTTAGGGCAATCAAATATAATAAGCTCACATCATATCATGGGAACTTCACGCCCTCTACTCTCTTCTAACAGATAGAAAGTGATATGGCGCGCAGGTGATGTGTTTGTGTATGCCTGCGTTCACCAGAATGCAGGCCGTCTGGGCTGCACGGATGTGTGATCTAAGTGGTTCTAAAAAGCAATCTGAGTAGGAGAGCAATGTAACATATCCCAGTGGATTGGCGCCTGTATGAAATGAGGTACAATGGGGTGAGGTAAAAATAACAGGAAAAACAGATATTTTAATGTGCAAAAAGAAAACAATAATTGAAGAACGTGAAAACTCAAAGCCACTTGAGGACTTAGAGAGATGATGGATGTGTCTTATGATTTTTTTTTTAGGAGTAGTACCTTTTGAAATTCACTTTTATTGTTGGAATCCAAGTACACACTAACATGAACGCTGCCTCAGGAATTGCTGGGAAACAGTGATCTGCAGGTCTGGACATTGCGGGATGTTAAGCAAATCATTATTCTATGAAAAAGGGTGTGTGCACGGGCAACTTCATGTAAGATGACCAAAAAAGTGCCCTTATTTTCCATAGACACAAAGTGATGCTATGGCTCAGGAAGTAGTATGGCCCGCTTGTAATTGGAAGGGTATTGGCTCAAAACTTGCTTCTCTCAAGAGAATGTCTAAGTAAGAAATTGAACACCTAATTGGGCCTGATGAATTCCAAAATGTAATTTTCCACTTGGGCAGACATAGCTATATTATCTATATTTCTTTGAACTATTTTTTAAACTTGATAATACAAATTCAAATGTCTGTTTTCCCAAATGATGAAAAGCCAGCGGGTTATACAAAGCAATTTTTAAATGTATTTATTTTGAACTTTCAGAGTCCCTGGTGAGTTGTGAAAACAAATGAATGAATTAGAGGATTACCTGATGCAAACTCAAGGTTTAAAAATCATCATGAAACTATTAAAGGGCTTTGAAAGGTTATTAGAAAGTTACTTTTCTTAAGGAGAACATATTGTTATGACCTACTGTCATGACCTGTGCACCAGATCTTGTCTTCTTTTGGTTGTTGTTCTTCCCTATGTTTTAAAAAGTGTATTTAGTGCTTCTTCCCCCTGTTTACGTTACTGTTTCTAGGAGTACTGAGCTGTTTGATGATTAGGACACACACTTGTTGCCAATCCCAATCACGCCCCTTCTTATACCTGTCTCACCCCGCTAGTCCTTGCGGGTCCAAAGTTTGCTCTCCGCAACTGTTTGCGTTATTTGTACTAGCTATATGCTACGGTTTTCTTTTCATGTCTACCCTTTGCTATGTAAGTTCCATCTTTGTTTTTGCCTCGCGCTTCCGAGCGGCACGACGCCTTTGTGTTTTGCCTTGTTGATGGAATTAAATTATGATCTTACCTGTAGGCTGCCTGCTGTCCTCTGCATCTTGGAATCACAAAATACCTCACAATGCCAGAATGCAACACATTTGTCTGAATGATAATGAACAAACCCCAGAAGCTGTCCTCTCTCAACTCACTCATTGATTTTGATAGAGATGCCCCGATCTCGATCCTGGGATAGAATCTGAAGCTGACATTTGCCTTTTTTTAACTGATCGGCAATCAGCTGATGAGCTGCCACGCCCTGCCAATCTTTATCGCAGCTGTGTCCTACATGCTAAAGATTGTACTCACATGAAAGGTTCGTTCAAAAGGGACGCACGCTTAGGGAGAAACATTTCCATTTCCATATTCTTGCAAAGCAATCTGCAATGAACGTGCTGTTTATCCACAGTACAAGGCCACCAATCAGCACCAATACATTGAGAATCATCAACAATAACAATCCTACAATACCCCGTTTGTGGACAAGGAAAAACACAGCCATTGACACATGTTCAACCGCTTTATTGACTAACAGTGAAAACATTCCAGTTCGCAGACTACCAATGCTGAGCTAAAACAGCCAATGAGCGCGTTCTCGCTGACGTCAACGCTACACTTGATCACAGGCACCGCCTTTTAAAGGCACAGACTCATGCACTCTTCTCTCAGGAAACTTCTCTGCAAACACCAGATTTATGAACGTTTGAAAAAGAAGTAACGCAGGACGACATAAGAAGCTAACCGCTAAAGCTTCACTGTAAAGTAGGGCTGATCGTGTTATGATCCGTTGCCCAGATCATAGTTTGTTTACGTTTATTTAGGTTGTGATTCACTTGTGGTTTCAGTTCTGTTTTCAGCATCCTTGAGTTTGTGTGTTTTGGTTGTCATGGGTGTTGATTGTTTTTACCTGCCTCTGATTAGTGTTTGGCATGCTCAGCTGCTGCCGGGCACTAATCAGAGAGCTATTTAGTCCTGCCTTTTCGCCTCACTCATCCTGGTGCTTTTGTTTGCTCTCATGCAACTGTTACGTATTCCTTGTGTTTCTTGCGCTAAGTTCCGCCTTAGTTTTTCCTGGGTAGCTATCCCGTTAGCTTCCAGTGCTATATGCACGTTTGTTTTGTTTTGTTTCCCATGATTTTTGCGAATAAATCAATCTTCTTACCTGCAAGCTGCTTCCTGTCGTTCCGCCGCTTCCTGGATAGACGACCTCCGGCATCAACATGCCACGCTGCTGTTACAGATCGATCCAGAAGTCGATACTACTGATACCCTAGTATAATATCAGTATATAAACCGTACTGAAGTGATTAGATTGATATTTATCTTTTCCTTGTTCTTGTTATTATGGTTAAATGACCACTTCCCGGCTGAGATCAACGATAGGAGAAAGAAACTGTCACCGATCATGAGAGAGAACCGAGCCCAGAACAAGAGAGTGGCACTAACAGTGGATAGGCTGTACATAAATGGACAGCTGTATCGGGACCCAAAGGTTACCCCCTGGCTTTTTTAGAATGGGCATTCGTGGGTGTTTTTAGTATCTTGGTTTGGCCTGTGTCATGACTACTTCCAGTACTGTTATGTCCTGCACTAAGCTGGGCCTTCATAGGGGCCTGGTGTTAGCTCACGTGAATGTATGCAGCCTGCGTAATAAGTATCAGGAAGTAGAGTGTATTATCAAAGATAATTTTATTAATATCTTTGCCATTTCTGAGACCCACCTTGATGATTCCTTTTCTGATTCAATTGTAGCCATTGAGGGGTTCTCAATTTTTAGGAAAGATAGGAACAGGTTTGGGGGTGGGGTGGCTATTTATGTTCAGAATCATTTATCTATCAAAGTGCGCAATGATTTGATGAGGGAGAGTATTGAAGCTATTTGTGTGCAGGTCTATCTGCCTTATTTGAAACCAATTATAGTAGGCTGTTTCTATAGGCCTCCTAGTGCTGATGCTCTGTATCTGAAGGAGTTATGTGAGATGTTTGACAGGATATCAGATGCGAATAGAGAAATCTATTTACTGGGTGATATGAATGTTGACTGGCTGGGACAGGGGTGTACAAACAAAAATAAGTTACTATCCATTTTAAATGCTTGCAATCTGTCCCAAATTGTTGCCCCTCCCACGAGAATAGGTAGTAATAGTGATGGTATTATTATAGCTACATGCATTGATCATATTTATACAAATGTTCCGGACCAATGCTCCAAAGCAGTCTCGGTTCCTGTAGGTTTTACTGACCACAATATAATAGCTGTCACTAGAAAGACAAGGGTTCCTAAACCTAAAGCGAAAATTATTTTTACAAGGTCTTATAAGAGATTTGATGAAGAATGTTTTATTGATGAAATATCCTGTTTAAATTGGAACGAGGTGTGCAGTGAGGAAGACCCTGAGGCTGCACTGGACTTATTTATGTTAATGTACATGAGTGTTGTGGACAAGCATGCCCCTTTGAAGAAGTTTTCTGTCAAAACTAAGTCTGCCCCATGGATTGATAATGGACTTAGAGGTTTAATGACAGAAAGAGACATGGCTAAAAAAGCCTCCGTCAACTCTGGTTTAATTGATGACAGGCATAAGTACTGTTCCTTAAGAAACCAGGTCACAAAGTTAAACAAACTGAAAAAAAGGGAATATTACAAACAGAGGTTATATGATGTGAGATATGATAGCAAAAACTTATGGAATGTTTTGAATGAAATCATGGGTAGAAAGAACAATGTCTGTACACCTTTTGTGGAATCAAATGGGTTGGTACTCACTAAGCCATGTGACATTGCCAATCATTTTAATAACTATTATGTTGACAAGGTATCTCAATTAAGGCATGGTATGCATATATCCAATAACAACAAATCAGCTGACCTCATTAGGAATATTATAATGGATAATAAGGACTGTGAATTCAATTTTCATCAGGTTGAAGTCAGTGAGGTTGAGAGGTTACTACACTCTCTTCCTGACAACAAAGTAGCTGGTGTAGACAACCTGGATAGTAAATTACTGAAAATGACTGCTGGTATCATATCAGTGCCTGTTTGTCATATTTTTAATAAATGTTTACAAGTGGGCCTGTGTCCAAAGATATGGAAGGTGGCTAAGGTTACTCCTCTACATAAGGACACCAAATTGGCTTTCAATGAGGGCAATTCTAGACCAATAAGCATCCTACCTGGGTTATGTAAAATACTGGAGAAATGTGTGTATGCACAAATTCAAGCTTACTTTCAATCAAATGGGCTAGCAACTGATTCTCAACATGCATATAGAACGGGCCACTCTACGTCCACGGCTCTTATACAAATGACGGACGATTGGCTTAATGCTATAGATAATTCTATGTTGGTTGGAGCTGTGCTGTTAGATTTTAGTGCTGCATTTGACATGATTGACCACTCTCTTTTAATTGAGAAACTTAAATGTTATGGTTTTAATACTTCAAGTTTAATGTGGATACAGAGTTATTTGTCCTCAAGATCACAACAGGTGTATCTTAATGGCAGCTTGTCTAATAGCAGAAGTTTGGATTGTGGTGTTCCACAGGGAAGTTGCCTAGGACCTTTACTTTTTTCTATATTCACCAATGATTTACCTTGGGCTACCGGGCGTGCAAGATTGGTTCTTTATGCTGATGATGCAACCTTATATCATGCTGCACCATCATGCAGTGTACTTAATGTAGTATTGAGTGAGGAACTAAAAGCTGTGCATGACTGGACAGTATGTAACAGACTTGTCCTTAACACCTCAAAAACAAAAAGTATTATATTGGGGACTAGGCAAGGGTTATCTTGTGACCCAAAGTTGGATTTGAGGCTAGGTATTTCAACAGTTCAACAGGTCAGAAGTGCCAAGCTCCTTGGAGTGATGCTGGACTGCACTCTATCCTGGTCAAATCATATCAGTGATATAGTTACAAAGATGGGAAGGGCTGTTGGTATTTCCAGGAAATGTGCTGGTTTTGCTGATCCGCTTCTTCTTTGTCAAATTGTTAAGAGTTTAGTCTTGTGTCATATTGACTATTGTTCTACAGTCTGGGCGTCTGCTGCAAGTGGTGAGATCAGTAAGCTCCAGATTGTCCAGAATAGGGCAGCAAGGCTGGTTCTTGGTTGTTCACTAAGAACCAATGTGAACCAAATGCATGCTTCTCTTTCCTGGCTAACAGTGCAGAACAGGTTGTTGGCTAATACTCTTATATTGTTCAAATCAGTAACCGGTAGTAAAACTCCTGCTTTTCTCATGGCCCAAATAGTTCACAGTAGCACTATACATAATCACAATACCAGGGCATCCAGTGAGGGGCATTTTGTACTCCCTCGTCCCAGGAAGAATGCTTTGCGGAAATCTTTTATTTATAGATCTTTATCGCTCTGGAATAACCTGCCTCGAATTCTCACCAGCATTGAAAGTAAACAGGTTTTTAAAAAGAGAGTAATATTTTATCTGAGTTTTTAAATTAGTTTGCTCATTGATGATTTGTTTGTTATATTTATATGGTAATTATTATTCTGTGACTGTAAATTGTTTGCTTGTTTTTTTATTGATGCTTTTATTTTTTTCTGTATTGTGTAGTTATAATTATATGCTTTTACTTGTAATTGTATTGAATTGTGGACCCCAGGAAGACTAGTGGGTTGTTGAGGCAACCAGCTAATGGGGATCCTTAATAAAAAAATCAAAAAAAAAAAAAATTACTAAATATTTTTTGTGGGTGTTTTTTCTCATTGTTTACAAGCTCAGGGAATACATCTCTGGATACAAGAAGACTTTGAGGGCAAAACCCAAATTATTTAAATGGGAGCCAATAATAGTTTTGCTTCTGTATAATTATTGTGCACTAGACGATTTATTTAGTTAAGAAAAATGTTATATATTTTAATACCGTATTGACTGTGGTGATGTTATACTAGCGTTAAAACTGTGTTAGTTAATTGTACATGTAAGAGTCAAGTATTACTTTAGCAAAATATGTAACTTAGTCAAGTAAACGCTCCTCATACAAGAGCACCAACTGAGCCCCACATGGCTATGGAGGTAATCAAAAGCTCTTTCTAAGGAAGAAACCACAAACAGAACCCAGGCTATGTGTGGGGGACGTCTGTCTCGACTAGTTCATTTGAGATAGAGGGACAGAGTAGAGGGACAGCGGGTAG
This sequence comes from Entelurus aequoreus, assembly GCF_033978785.1. Classification (NCBI taxonomy): domain Eukaryota; kingdom Metazoa; phylum Chordata; class Actinopteri; order Syngnathiformes; family Syngnathidae; genus Entelurus; species Entelurus aequoreus. The sequence continues at coordinate 29,032,661 of NC_084738.1, forward strand.
ATAGAGAAAATTGTGCTCACCGTTTTGTATGCAGGTGAAAAACTAACCCACAACCGTGGGGTCAACACAGCAGTTGACCCTGACAGTGTCATGTTTGCCTCATTTTGGTGCCGCTTCATTAAAAGAAACTATAAATTGATAGTAACGGTAACTATTATTTTACCACCAAAATGAGGCATTGATACTAACTCAGCTTTTCAGTTAATGTTGGCACTGGTGCCATTATGGTCATCCCCACTGCTGACACACTAGTCACATAAGGCAGTTCCCTCTTGCAGAAAGACTATGTTCCTGCTGCTGGGTTTTTGTCCCTTACAGCCACCAGTATTGCATTGCCCTGATATAGTGTTAAAATACAGTAAACTTTCTCACCACGGTGCGTATTTATTAACTTTTGTAGGCTGCAGATACTGACACGTGCTACCAGTAGTACTACTGGTTTTAATGGAAAAAAAGAACTACACAAGAATGAGCTTTGACTTAAAAACATTTGTCTTTCCCATTTTCACAAAATCAGGTAAAATGTATTCCAACTTTGACAGTTTGATATGCAGGATGTGACTAACATGAAGTTTCACTGTGATGATTGTGTGTATGTATGTTCTATTTGTAGTATTTTACTCTCACCATTTCACGTTTTCTTTTCATAATCCTGCAGACATTCATAATCATAATTATTTTAACAAATATAGCCTAACTGCACTGCAATTAATGTGACAATGCATTTACATTTTCAGCACATACACTGTAGTTTGACTAATTTACTGTACTGTACATTCTATCTACCTCGTGTCTTAAATTAAGAACTAGAGGGGAAAGGGTTTTTGAAGATATAGGTCAAAAACTTCTAGTGGGAGTTGGACTCTTCCATTGATCTACTCGCTCATTAATTAACCATAAGAAAACATTTGGAACAAGAACAACAATTACAAGCCACCAGAGTCAACACCCCCCCCCCCCCCCCCCCCCCAAAAAAAAAAAAGTTGACAGTATTCGGGATGCTTCCTTTCTCACAGCATCTTAATTAGGGATGTCCGATAATATCGGACTGCCGATATTATCGGCCGATAAATGCTTTAAAATGTAATATTGGAAATTATCGGTATCGGTTTCAAAATTATCGGTATCGGTTTCAAAAAGTAAAATTTATGACTTTTTAAAATGCCGCTGTGTATACGGACGTAGGGAGATGTACAGAGCGCCAATAAACCTTAAAGGCACTTCCTTTGCGTGCCGGCCCAGTCACATAATATCTGCGGCTTTTCACACACACAAGTGAATGCAAGGCATACTTGATCAACAGGCGTACAGGTCACGCTGAGGGTGTCCGTATAAACAACATTAACACTGTTACAAATATACGCCACACTGTGAACCCACACAAAACAAGAATGACAAACACTTTTCGGGAGAACATCAGCACCGTAACACAACATAAACACAACAGAACAAATACCCAGAACCCCTTGCAGCACTAACTCTTCCGGGACGCTACAATGTGCACCCCCGCTACTCCCCCACCTCAACCTCCTCATGCTCTCTCAGGGAGAGCATGTCCAAAATTCCAAGCTGCTGTTTTGAGGCCTGTTAAAAAAAATAATGCACTCTGTGACTTCAATAATAAATATGGCAGTGCCATGTTGGCATTTTTTTTCCATAACTTGAGTTGATTTATTTTGGAAAACCATATACCTTTTTATTTGTAAAAGGTGTATGGACTGCATGATTTCCAGGCTTAAAGCACACCTAAATACAAGTCGCACCCATCTATTTTTGACTGATTTTTATTTATTTATTTTTTATACATGTATTGGCCGCACAAATCTATATGTTGCAGGTTTTGAAACATGAAATATCAACACGGGCGCCTTTGCTCATTCACAATTTTAAAAACACAGTGTCTTAACACAGAATACAGTAGCCAAATGGAAAAGTCATAGAGCGCAGTCTTCGTCGTGCTCCTCCTGCGTGCTGAAACCATCTAAATTTTCTTCAGCTTTGGGGCTGCATCTTGTTCATTTAGGGTTTTTTTTCTCCATGACGAGGCTGAGTCCTTAAGGCGCTGAATGGCTGACTAAATGATTGGGTATTTGAATTTAAAGTGAACAATGTCATTGGTCCACCGTGACCTGTACGGTAATTTCATTTGTCTGATGTGACTTCACTGAATTTATGGGCAGCATGTGAAGCTTGTGAACTTGGAAAAACATCATAAATTAGCTGCAGCATTGTATAAAGCAGGGGTTCCTAACCTTTTTTTTACCTCGGGGCCCACTCAAATATTAAGACCGAATTAGAAATCTTACTCTTGATTTTAATCGTATTCAATAACTATATCTAACCTACTTCTCACGTTAATAACTGGATCCACTCGGCATCCATTGCACCGGTCCCCCAAGAGGGGTCCCCACATCTACGTCCCCTTCCAAGGTTTCTCGTTAATCCCATTGGGTTGAATTTTTTCTTGCCCTGATGTGTGATCAAAGCTGAGGATGTCGTTGTGGCTTGCGCAGCCCTTTGAGACATTTGTGATTAAGGGCTATATAAGTAAGCTTTGATTGATTGATTGATTGACTTACAGTTTAACAGGATAAACCTAAAAAAATTAAACCTAGAAATACATACTAATTAAATATATACTGCAAAAGAATGGACTCATCAAAACACATTTACAGTACATACAATTATGCAGTGCTAAAATAATTCGATTTTAACTAAATGAAGGATAAATAGCAATAATACATATGTTTCTTAGCTAAACTGTCAATAAAATTAAAGTGCGAATGAAAATACATCTTCCCCCTGTCGTCCTAATGTTTGTGCTTAAGAAACTTCTCTGACTTTAGCTCCAGGCTTCGTCTATCTGTTTTACATTGTCCTTACTGCCACAAGTGGTGAAAACTTGTTTTACAACTGAGTACCGCTGTGGCTCATGCAGACCACAGCTGAGAAACAGATATTTTTTTGGCGGCCCTGGGGTTAAGATACACTGGTATAAATCACAGTGTTCAAAGTGTAGAAAAATATTAGCTGCCTACAGTTCGAAAACTACAGTTGCTAAAGTTGTGGATGGTGAGTGAACAAGTACATGATATTTTTTTTTTATACAATTATCGTTTTTATATAGATGAGCTTTTTTATGCAAATGATTGAAAGAACTTAAAATTTAAAGCAGTGCTAAGCAACCTTTCAACCTTCATAAAATATTTTCATAACTTTTATACTTACAACTAGTTGAATGGCACCTCTGTCACGAACTGAGGGGTTCTATATCGCTTCTACTGGCACTAAGCAACTTTGAGGAGGGTGGCAGGAACCCTGTCACACAAACAACTACAAATGTGCTGACTTGCTTTACGGCATACGTCACTCCCCCTTTCCCCATTTGTTAAAAAGACGGAAGTCGATGCGAATACCTCCGTGCAATTACTGCTATCATGACAGAAGCTCCAAAACAAACAGAGAAATTAACATTTTTGTCTAAAGAGACCAAAAAAGAAAAACGGCGCTTTCCCTGATTACAAGAACAGTCAGGATCAACATTGCCCCAGCTTTCACTCGCGGGCGTGAGTTCAAAGACGAGGGATTCCAGACCGATGTTGCCTTGGCTCTGTTCCTGCTAAACTAGTAAGTACCTTTTCGATGATCAAATCCAAATGATAATGCTAATGTTAGCTAGCGGAAATTTGCGTGGTAGCAATAAATAGCCAACAGCGTGATAGTTCGCAGTTCCACACTACTTCTTTCGAAAAAAACTCTCCCGCCGGTCTTTCTTTGCTTTGGACTTGCATCTGCCCCGATACATACTTCGTAGTCGTGTCATGTTTGTAGCGCAATCCAAGATCATTTCTTGATAGTGTATGCTAGTTACATCAGCATAGCCATTAGAGACATATGTGTCAATATTACAGCGGCCATCATGTCCGTTTGACACTATATGCCCTAGTCTTCATGGGAAATGTGGTCTTCTTCTGGAAAAACACTACCGCTTTGGTTCACTAGCGCCGGCAAAATCCACAAAAACTGAAAGTTCTTAAGTGGGCTTAAACATCTTGTTTTATTACTTATTGTGTCCTATATGTATTCTGGGAGGCTCCCTTTGCAACACTTTGAAAAACACCTTCCCTAGAATTATGTGACTAGGGATAAATATTGATCTAAACCAGTGGTTCTCAAACTTTTTCACCAAGTACCACCTTAGAAAAAACTTGTCTCTAAGTAGCACCATAATGACCAACATTAAAATACAGTAGCGTAGTAGGCCTAAATATTTGTTAAAAACAAGGTTTTATATATCGAGTATATGTAGTATGTTTGAACACTGTAACATTGCACACAGTTTGAACAGTACCACTGTGTTTGTGTATAAATAAAAATTGTACTGATATGATCCAGTTTAAGAGGTTGTTCAAAATAATAGTGCTTAAAAAGTACAAAGAAGAATAATTACGAGAAATACTTCCAACCTTATTGAAAATAAGATATTCTTCATCTCAGTATGTTAATAATGACTGAATTAATTAATTACATATTACAAAACTGTTGTATATACTAATTCATAGATGTTATTTTATTATATAAAAAGGTCAGTAAATGATTCTATATATTTGTAAACGCTTTGAAGTGGGAAAGGGGAAGGATTAAATAAGCTTTGCTTCTTCCTACTCCTTTTCGGGCATGATGTAAAATGAAATGATATGAAATTGTGTGTTGTATTATGATGTAAGTGTGTTCATGTTCGAAATAAACTAAAGAAAGAAAGAAAGAAATAAAGCACTGTACTTTAATCAAGGGATTATTTGGCATACCACTAGATGGAGATGTGCTACATGTACAGTACCACAGTTGGGAAATCACTGTTTTAAAGGCCTACTGAAACCCACTACTACCGACCACGCAGTCTGATAGTTTATATATCAATGATGAAATCTTAACATTGCAACACATGCCAATACGGCCGGGTTAACTTATAAAGTGCAATTTTAAATTTCCCGCCACACTTCCGGTTGAAAAAGCCTTCGGAGGATGACGTATGCGAGTGACATAGCCCGGGGAACAGAGGTATGCCTTCCCCATTGAATACCATACAAAAAAGCTCTGTTTTCATTTCATAATTCTACAGTATTCTGGACATCTGTGTTGGTGAATCTTTTGCAATTTGTTTAATGAACAATGGAGGCTGCAAAGAAGAACATTGTAGGTGGGATCGGTGTATAGCGGCTGGCTGTAGCAACACAACAAGCACAACTCACTTGGATAGCAGACGCGCTAGCCGATGCTAGCCGCCCACCGGCCACCGCACGGATGATCGGGTGAAGTCCTTTGTCGCGCCGTCGATCGCTGGAACGCAGGTGAGCACGGGTGTTGATGAGCAGAGCAGATGAGGGCTGGCTGGCGTAGGTGGAGCGCTAATGTTTTTATCACAGCTCTGTGAGGTCCGGTTGCTAAGTTGCTAAGTCAGCCTTAGTGTCGTTAGCAACAGCATTGTTAAGCTTTGCCAGGCTGAGATCTATTAACCGTGTAGTTACATGTACATGGTTTACTAGTATTGTTGATCTTCTGTCTATCCTTCCAGTCAGGGATTTATTTATTTTGTTTCTATCTGCATTTGAGACAGATGCTATAACGTTAGCTCATGCTAAAGAGCTTCGTCGATGTATTGTCGTGGAGATAAAAGTCACTGTGAATGTCCATTTCGCGTTCTCGACTCTCATTTTCAAGAGGATATAGTATCCGAGGTGGTTTAAAATAAAAATCCGTGATCCACAATAGAAAAAGGAGAGAGTGTGGAATCCAATGAGCCAGCTTGTACCTAAGTTATGGTCAGAGCGAAAAAAAAAAAAGTATTTCACTGCATTCTAGTCCGTCACTCTAACGTTCCTCGTCCACGAATCTTTCATCCTCGCTCAAATTAATGGGGTAATCGTCGCTTTCTCGGTCCGAATAGCTCTAGCTGCGTTGAAAACAATAGGAAAATATGAGGGAGTGAACAACTGACAACGTCACGCTACTTCCGGTAGGGGCAAGGTTTTTTTTTTATCAGAGACCAAAAGTTGCTTTATCGACGTTGTTCTATACTAAATCCTTTCAGCAAAAATATGGCAATATTGCAAAATGATCAAGTATGACACATAGAATGGATCTGCTATCCCCGTTTAAATAAAAACATTTCATTTCAGTAGGCCTTTAAACCAAATAAATGTACTTTATTAACATGTTCAAAAGGGTAGGATTTATTTATTTAGTCTCTTTCCATTATTTTCTATGTGGAAAATGATTAAGTCGATGAAGTTATTGCTATCAAAAAGACACCCTCAATGGCATATGAAGAAATGATGGTAAGCCTGCCATGTCCAATTAGAGTTAGGGTTGTATTAGTGTGTTCAAGCTGGGAATTTAATAAACGGTCAATTATCTGGGAGTTGTATTCCTTGCCTGACCACAACAACACAATTATAGATCACAATCATTTAGCATCAGGGAGGCACATATTTGTTTGCAAATAATTAAAACATCATCGTGTGCTGCCATAACTACCAGCTATTACGATCTTGGTACTGACAAAGTTTTACCAGTGGAATAAGTTCCTTAGTGAGGTGAAGACAGGAACAAAAAACACATGCAATTCTGCTTATGATGGAACTATAAAACAAGAGAGAAAAAAAGCTGACAGTTCCACAACCTTTGTTGGTAATAAAAGCACATACACAAAACAATGTGGGATCCAAGTGGTGACAAGGAGCTATATCATTGGCCAGATTTAGCCTTTTACAAACACCCATCTTTGCCTTTTCAAGTGGTCCATCTGCTGCTCTCATCTTTCTCACACTTTACTCCTTTCTCTCTCTCTCTGTGTTTCACCGTAGATGTTTTGCCTTTTCTGTACTTCCAGTGAATAGCGGTCAGAACAGCTTGTGATGTCTATATCAGTCTTCGCTCACGCTCGTTCCTTTGGCTCTTTTTTTCCCCCTTTTGCTATCTTCCGTCTTTCAGCCATGTTTCCTCCTGTTGAGGAGCAGATGTGCTGAAGTGACTCAGAGAAATGCACGGGATTCCAATATGCAGTCAAAGTTATGAGATGTCTTATTATTAGGGCTGTCATGTGATTATTTTTTTTAAAATCAGATTATTCACACTCTAGAATAGATCAACTGAAACAACGTACACCGGTACGTTTCAGAGACAATATAGTACCGAAAATGATTCATTAGTATCGCAGTACTATACAAATACCGGCATACCGTACAACCCTAGTTCCTATGGTGAGAGAGTAAATAGAAAATGCCTTAAAATATTCTCGCAAAATTAACTTTTTCAGGAAGTAGAGACTCACTCTGCAACACTTAACCCTGCCTGTAATTAGTCTGAATTTGAAAAAGTACCAGGGATAATCAAACTGTGGTATGTGTACCACTAGTGGTACCCGGGCTCCATCTAGTGGTACGCCAAAGAATCACCTAATTAAATATTCAAACACAGTGTTACTGTTCAAACTGTGTGTAATGTTAAAGTGACCAATAATATTAAATATATTTGCTGAATAAAACCTTTTCCTTGTTTTTAATGAATATTTGGGACTACTTATTATTGGTTATTATGTACTTGGAATGCCAAGTGTTTTCTGAGGTGGTACTTGGTGAAAAAAGTTTGAGATCCACTGATTTAAACCAAATAAATGCATAAAAGGTCATTATATAATCCAAATAGACCATTTAAAATGTTAAAGTTGTGCTGAGACCATCAAGTCTACTCTGGTAAACTAGGTTGCTTATCGTAAGACGCATTATTTTGCGTTGCACTTGATAAACGATGCCAATTTGTTCTTGCTTACACAGAATAAAGGGTAACGATGACAGCGTTAGCAATAGTGCACTGCATTTGTCATGAGTAATTGCCCTTTAGCAGAAGATGTTGTGAGGTATTTTACCTTTACAGTCCTAAAAACAAGTTTAAAACAGATTTTCTTTCACGTTGCCTTTTCTGCACAATTAATACAAAAATCATGGAATAGATGATTTTTGTTGGTCCCAGTTTCAACTGCTATGTCATTGCATCACGTCCGAGACAATATAGGGATCATATCTCCATATGTCCACCATTGCTAAAACAAGCACATTTTCAATTAAATGTCAGACAGGAAGATTTAGGAAGTAGACATATTCAAATGCAAGACTAATTTATTGTCTTGCTCGTCGATTGATTAATCCTTGTGTGTGTATTGGTGGTCTTTGGATCCAATTATCACCATTGTTTTTGTCCATTACAAAAAATAATGGAAAATGGGATTTAATTAAACTCCCAACTTGTTCTCACGGTGCCCTTTAATTATTTGAAAGTTGCCACTGGGTGATGTAATGAGCATTTTTTTGTGGTCATTTGTTTGTACAACCACTAGTTTCCTCATCCTGCAGATATTTATGACCTGATGCAAACCTTCATTATAGACTCGTCAGCTTGGGAGTGGGTGATGACAACTATGGGGTGCTCACTGTAAAAGGAAGAGGAATGCAGGTCAAACTGGAGGTTTATATACTGTATAATTGGTCTGTAGAAAATTATATATATATATATTTATATGTTTATGGATGCACATGTCAGAAAAAGAAAACTGATTAGCTCTCTGAGAATTAATTGGGTTACTCGCGCTTAAAATTAATTTTGTTCTTTTATAATTAAGAGCTGCAAGACTATAAAAAGAATAATTGAGTTTTGAAAGCTGTTATGGTGAGGAAAGCATTACAGTTTCAAGGACCTGCATTTTCCATTTTCTGTTCCCTGTTGTTGACAAAGAGATGCTTTTTACCTTACTTGCTGTTTATACTTTTTCCGTCTGCAAAACCAGGTCATACAAAGTAATGTTTGTAGTACTGCCTTAGTCAGTGTTGCAAGCGTGCCAAAGCAATACAAATGGGTAACTTCAGGGGTGCAGCGTTACCCAAAAGTCATTGTTCATGACTTAATGTTTTTATTTAATTCACTTCAGTTGTTTTTAGGACAAAATGATAACACAGCAGACATGTTTAATGATTTAAAAAGCAAACATTGTGTGTACAATTTTAAATAATAGTTTATGAAGTGTCGGATTTGTGCCGACAGGTTCAAATCCATACCTAAGTCGTACATAAGTATACATACATATACATAAGTCTCATACAGCGGTACCTCAACTAAGAGTGTTTTCAGATAAGAGCTGTCTCCCTGCTAACTGTTTTGCTGTTACAAGCATCCACACCATTATTTAGCACAGCAAATGCCACAAAGATCCACCCTAAACATCCGGTGGCCTCATGTATTAAGCTTGCTTTCGCACAAAAACCTGGCATACGCCCTTTTTCACGGCAAAGTTAAGATGTATCAAGTCTGACGTTAAATAGAATTGTGAGCTGTCTCACGCCAACTTCATGCTTCACGTACGTACATTTCTACATGCTGTGGATGCTTTGACCACACACACAGATGTTCGGGCTATACCGACATTTACAAGGACCCAAAATTCACTTTTTTACCAATCCATTTAATGTTTCATATTCATATTTAGCAGAAAGTCTATTAATTTATCCAAGCGACCGTTTTGTCACCAATTGCTTAAAGTTAAAGTACCACTGATAGTGACACTGTCAGTGGGAGTGACAGTTACCCTCTGCATTTGACCCATCACCCTGTTCCACCCCCTGGGAGGTGAGGGGAGCAGTGAGCAGCAACAGTGGCTGCGCTCGGGAATCATTTTGGTGATTTAACCCCCAATTCCAAACCTTGATGCTAAGTGCCAAACAGGGAGGTAATGGGTCACATTTTTATAGTCTTTGGTAGGACTCGGCCGGGGTTGGAATTCACGACCTACCGATCTCAGGGTGGACACTCTAACCACAAGGCCACTGAGCAGGCTGTCACAATGTGTTTCTGTGAATCCAGCGGGCAGCAGCAGAAGCCGGTGGCAGCACGCTGGCACCTCCGAGACCAGGGATCTTGGAGGGCTGGGGCCGACTCTGTCACGTATGGATGCGACAGTCCTCTCCTGGGTTGTGATAATAAATTGAGTAAGCAAACAAAAGTCAAAGTTCTTTGTATCCTTTTTGAGAGCGCTGATAGGTTTTAATATAAAATAACGTTCACATGAAATGCTAACCTTGTTGTGGGCGTCATACTGTATTAACACATTTTGTTGGGCGTTACACAAATTCTATTTATATAAGGGATCAAAGTCGCTTACTCTTTAAAGTTTTACATATCATATCGATGGATGGTCGTCTGCCTCGGGGAACATCGTCCGCTGCTGGGCTTCGGGAAAAACACACACGGAGCGGAAGGGGACACCAATGTAGCTACTTTCATTGACTCAGTGATTATCTTTTCTAACTCTCGTCTTTTTTGGCGACCTACATCTATCTTTTTCTACATTTTCTTCCCGATGCCTGACAATTAGTTTTTTTTATTTCACCCTGTCTGAGGATTCCGGAGCACACAGCCTTTGTACAATTTCAACCCGCTGTTGTTTGCTCGAAACACCAGAAACAAGGACTTCCTACTGACTTGTTATTGGACAGGGCATGCAGAAATCCAGCACATGGCGACTTCCAATATGATTTGAGAATTTATAAAGGGGCGTGCCTAGCCAAGTAAACTCGTGCAATCATTTCCAAGTTGATTGCGATGCAAAAAATAAATGTGCTTGTATTTATGCATGCGCACATTTTGATACATTTGAATTGCGTACGTAGTTTTCAGAATTTTAACGTACGTCTATGTTGAGTAGAAAATCCACACAACCCTTTTTACATGAGGCCCCTGACGTTACTGCACAGTAAAAAACAGTATGTTGGATTAACTCTTAAAGCAGTGGTTCTCAAACTTTTTTTGTCATCCCCCACTTTGGACAAGGGGGAGTTTTCAAGCCCCACCTGCCCCCATCGCCCCAACAGAACGCTAATGCCAAGCTTAACATTTTCAAATTTATTGAACATCAAGTAACATCAAGTTGTATACATTGAAACTCAATAACATAAAATAACATCAAGTTCAATAATAAATAAAATAACTGTGCAGCTGTGGTATAACTTGCATCAAGTTCAATAATAAATCAAATACGTTGCATCAAGTTCAATAATAAATCAAATAACTTGCATCAAGTTCAATAATAAATAAAACAAAAGTGTTATAACTTGCATCAAGTTCAATAATAAATCAAATAACTTGCATCAAGTTCAATAATAAATAAAACAAAAGTGTTATAACTTGCATCAAGTTCAATAATAAATCAAAAGTGTTATAACTTGCATCAAGTTCAATAATAAATAAAAAAAATAGTTATAACTTGCATCAAGTTCAATAATAAATCAAATAAAAGTGTTATAACTTGCATCAAGTTCAATAATAAATAAAATAAAAGTGTTATAACTTGCTTCAAGTTCAATAATAAATCAAATAACTTGATGCATAATAATAAATAAAATGAAAGTGCCACTTTGCAATCTTTGCAAAAAAAAGGAGGAGCTATGCATTTTGGCAAGACAGGCCGAGTGAACAGGTGCGCCGCTAGGGATTTTGGGCCCCATGAAAAGAATCTTTACAGGGCCCCCAACACAGCGGCAACATTTTTTGATGCTATTTTACATACAATTATGCATTTTAATGGTATTCTGAATACAATGGAATTAATTTTGAGTCATTTATTTGCTGCACCACTGATTCTTGAGACTGTGGTAAAATGTATTATATTTTGTATTATATTATTATTATTATTATTATTATTATTTCAACACACACAGCTGCTCACCTCCTTCCTCATGTGGGGGCACTGGGGCTGATTCAGGGGCAGGGGGACTTGGGGGCTGACAGACAGCTGCTGCTGCTGCTGGTGCACTAGACTCTGTTCAGAATGAGGCATCATTTTGACAGAGGGGAGATCAACTATTATTGAATAAGAACAGCTTGATTAATGTTTGACTGGATTGATTATTTAACTAATATAGCAGTAAAATGTAAAAATCCAGAGTTTTCTTGAGCTAACATGGTGAGAAAAGTGAGCTAGCTTATTACCACAGACAGGGACAAAGTTAATATGCATAACTTTCCACCACAACTAACAAACCCACCTTTTTTTGGGAAATATTGGGTGACCCAGCCGACTCATACCAAAGACTATAAAAATGGGACCCATTACCTCCCTGCTTGGCACTCAGCATCAAGGGTTGGAATTGGGGGTTAAATCACCAAAATGATTCCCGGGCGCGGCGCCGCTGCTGCCCACTGCTCCCCAAGGGGATGGGTCAAATGCAGAGGACAAATTTCACCACACCTAGTGTGTGTGTGACAATCATTGGTACTTTAACTTTAACTTAACATATTGTCGACCCTTCAACTCCTTCTCCTTTCTTATTTTATTTTCCTTTCTTTTTTGGCTGCCTGATTTTTGAGGCATACTGCTGTCTCCTCCGCTTTGCCCGCTGTGGCGCTGTCTGTCTGTGACAAATCGTCGGTGCTCTACCTGCAGCTGATTCAGTCGGACTGAACCATTTTACGTAAATAGAGGGGGGGAAGGGAGGGCCCTGCAGGTGTTGATCAATCAATCAATCAATCAATGTTTATTTATATAGCCCTAAATAACAAATAAAGGTATTGTTACCAGGACATGGAAAATAAAACATGTGTGATTATATGTTAGTTAATAACTTAGTGTCATTATTTTTTCTGTATTATAATTTCATCATCATTAGGGGCCTCTCTGGGCCCCCCTCCATCATGGGCCCCTAGAATCCGTCTCCTTTACCCCCCCCTTTTCGGCTCCCCTGCAAGTGAACATGAGTTTTACAGTACTCCAGCATTAGTGGCTGCAATGAGCCTGTTTTGCACTGCACAGCTTTTCAAATCGGGGTTGCAGGCTTGACACTGCCACTGTTAAAACCTCATTGAGTTCGGGGCTGAGCTGGCTTGACGCGAGTGCTTCCCGGTGAATGACATACAGTGTGTCCAATGCGCATTTGGCGCAACCCTCTTTATTAGAGCCTGCAGCCCGTTTCTTTACCCTGCCATGGTCTGTGCGCCATCAGAGCAAAAGCCCACAGTTTTCCCATTTAAGGTTGTGTTCTTTGAGGAAACTGTCCATTATCTCGAACAGCTCATCAGCAGTGGCTCTTTTTTTTAAATGTATTTGCAAAACAGCAAATCCTCGCACAGTGACTCGCCATTCACAGAGCTTCCGCTTAGCCCCGCCCCCATTAGTTACTGTTGCTATCTCTGTCAAACTTGCGCTCCTACCTAGAAATTTAAAGTCTACAGGAAAAATAAGTAATTTACATTTATTTATATAGCGGATTCCACAGACAGAATCACAAAGTGATTTACAGTGTGTATAGAAAATGAAAGCATAGTAAAAAAAAAAATCTAAGAATATAATTAAAAAAAAAAAAAAAGTAAAGTGAAATTTCCTCCCGTTCCTCGCGCCCCACCTGTCATGTCTCTATTCCCCACCAGTGGGGCGCGCCCCACACTTTGAGAAACGCTGTCTTAAAGAGTTGATATTAACTCCGTTTCAGATAACATTTGGTCCCACTCAAAAATAGAGTAAAATTTACTGAATGGCCAGTGTCAACTTTTCAGAGTTAATTCTACTAAATTTAGTGTCACAATTAACAATGAATTGTGTAGAATTATTTAACAATGTTGCTTTTTCACACTGGTCAGAGTAATATGATAACACTTTATATAGCTATTTTTACTCCATATTTAGTTTTAAAATAACACAAATTTGTACTTATTTTTATTTATTGTCAGTGTTATTTTGCTCCATATTTATATTATGCTCTATATTACTAAATTAGTAACGCATCAGAAATAAATACAAACATACTGTATACATTTACAGCAACTACATTTATTAATTTGTCATCAATACTGAACTTTGTTTTTCAACCAGGGGATGGAAGACAGTAAGCGTAAAGGACAGCGCTGAAAAGAAGAAGTGGATTGTATTCATAGAATTAAAGAAAAAATCCTTAAACACTTGACAAAAATTGTCACTAAGTTAGCGAAGCATTTCAAGCTTATCACTGCTAGTGTGCACCATATTGAAGAAGGAGGAGTATAATGCCAGCCATGCATGTTGAGCTAACATGTAAATGGCAGACATTTATCCATGAAATTACATAAAAGCTGCGGATGGTGTGTTTGATGGAGAAGCAGCGAGAAGGTCATACTCTCTAAGGTAAATGCTATACATTATTATTACATTATTTCATAGTTGTTTGTAGTACATTCTATTGTATTGTTTTATACACTATTTGTTATCTAAAAGTTTGTTTTTTAAGGCATGTTATGTAATAATATGGTACTGTTTTGGGCAGGCCAATTACAAATTTAATTGATTTCAGTTAATTTCAATAGGTTATGTTGATTTAAGATACAAGTGTTTTGAGTTATGAGCTCTGTCACAGAACCAATTAAACTTGTAAGTTGAGCTACTACTGTACAAGTGGTGCAGAAGGATTTGGATGATGATCTATTAACTTCTCCTTAGTGATCATGATTGACTGCAGCAAGTCGTGTTGCATTACATACAATGATTTGTTTGACAGCACTCATTGGCTCAAGCAATACTTGGAACAATGGGAGAGGCCAAAGAACTCGTTGAAGATTGAAGAAAGTAATCCAGTTGTTTAATTTATTTCTACACATTCTAAGATAATTTAAACCAGTTATTTAAATACTTTACACAACTAACATCTTTAAGGGAGTCTTGTATTCCTCCAAAGTAGTTATTCAGTCGACTTGACCCCGTTTATTTCATTAGTATTTCTCTCAAGACTTCTTTATATGCAAAGTAGAAAATAGTATGTCTAAACTCAGCCGCATGGAAGTGAAGGCGTGGTATCTACCTTTTTATTTTATGACTTCCTCAGGAGCTTAGGTTGTATTTGGCTGAGGAGAGATTTAAGTGGCAGCCCGAGGACACACGCACATTGATATTCTCTTCATAGCTTCTGAGCTGCAGTTAAACAGCATTATACTGGGAAACAAAGAGATGCACAAATCAAAGCATAGTCTCCCTGGAAAGGCATTTTTCCTTAGAGCTGTTCTGTTGTGTTGATGAAAGACATTGTTAAGAGCCCTAATTACAAGGGTGTCTTTAACCTCACACTATAATATTTGGCAATTTAATAGCCTTTGTTTTTTTTTGTATCTTAAACATTATATATATATATATATATATATATATATATATATATATATATATATATATATATATATATATCATACATACATACATACATTTACATATATATATACACATCATACATACTGTACATACATACATTTACATATATATATACACATATATATACATATATACATATATATATATACATATATATACATATATACATATACATATATATGTATATGTATATATGTATATGTATATATATGTGCATATATATATATATATATATATATATATATATATATATATATATATATATATATATATATATATATATATATATATATATATATGTATATATATATATATATATATATATATATATACATATATATATGTATATCTATATATTAGGGGTGTAACGGTACACAAAAATTTCGGTTTAGAGGTCACAGTTCGGTTAATTTTCGGTACAGTAAGAAAACAACAAAATATTAATTTTTTGATTATTTATTTACCAAATTTGCAAAATCTTCCACCAAAAATATTTTTCTTAGTGGAATATTTGATGTGAAGTAATCGGAACCTTGGATAGGTCAATAATTCATAATAACATTGATTTTGATTCAATATTATGTTTTGAGCAATGACAGTTTGAAAGAAAAAAAAAACAGCTTTGTTTTATTAGTCAACATTTCAACTTTTTCTAAATTACATTTAACCTTTAAGCTTTTTTATTTCACTTTTGTTATGTTTTTGTTTATTTTAATAGTATTTTTAGAATGTGCCGTGGGCCTTTAAAACATTAGCTGTGGGCCGCAAATGGCCTCCGTAGCACACTTTTGACACCCCTGCTATAGATAATAAAAAATAAAATCTGATAAATCTATGGATAAAAAGCAGAGCCTGGCGACGCATGCGCGTTTATCATAACTCTCTCGCTCTCTCTGTCTCTGCCCCTCCCTCACGAATGCTGCTGCGCGCACAATATGTTTTGTTTTTAACCCCTTCTTAACCCTGAACGTGCATTAAAAATACATGCAACCCTAACTCAAAAGGCCCGACATTAGAGGCATTTAAGAAACTCCGCCCTGACAGCTCCGCAAAAGAGGACATGTCCGGTGAAAAGAGGACGTATGGTCAGTCTACCCTAGCCCGTTAGCTGCTAGCATGCTGCCTCGGTGTGCATTGTTTACACAACGTGCGTTACGCTACTTAATATGTCCATGTGGAAACTCGTTCGGTACACCTCCGAACCGAACCGGAACCCCCGTACCGAAACGGTTCAATACAAGTACACGTACCGTTACACCCATAGTATTACCTTATTCTGATGACTTGCATTGATTTTTATCACACAAGATTTATAGTAGGTGCTGATAAGTTCCACAACTTTAAATTCACATTGTAGAGGGGAAAAAAAATCCTCCTCTCTTTCCAATTCCATATGAAAGTAGTTGGTTTTCAGTTTCTTATTTGTCCAGCTCCATGCTCGTTTTTATATCCTTTACATTGGAGGCTAACTCCGTAGCTCCCTAGTTTGAGTACGATGGTTTTTTGAGAGCCTTATTTTGTTAGCACAGGCAGGATAGAGCAGCACTTTAATTGTGAAGACAGGAAGTGTGCCGTCGTTTTTGTCCCTCATATTGGGCTCACACCAGCCAGCGGTCATCTCGCAAGATCCTCGCTTGCCGTGTATGTCAGCCAAAGGACGAATGAGACGTCATAGAGAAGAGTGATGATCTGTAATTTTTACGTCAATTTGTTTTATGCCTCTCCACGATCAACCGGTAGCTCCAGATCAACGTAATTGGCACCCCTGTTCTGAAATCTTTATGAAGCATTTTATGACTGGTACGACTTATACTTCGGAGTGATACAGAAATACGTTAGTTATTCATAAAACTATTGAAAAAAAGCTGAATAGACATTTTCTTTTTCATTTTTTATTAGTGTGCCTGAAATGTTTCTGCAGCCTGGTGGTTGGTGACCCCTGCTTTGCACTACACCCACCAACCAATACATTAAGGTGGACCTGCATAATGAAATGAGATCCATTAAAGTCCTCAATTTGTCACTGCTATTGAAAACATGATATTATTTTTTCAAAGAACAGGTAGAGAGGTGTTAAATTCAGACTTGTCTTATATTAAGGTCGTTATGTTTTTTTTAGTGTATATTTATAAATCTATTGCTCTGTTTTTGAACGGAGAGCTGAATGAATATTTGGGTATTTGAGTGGTTGTGTCTATCAATAACATCACTGATACGTGTGGGCTCTCAATGATTAGTGTGACATTGCCTTTGAATGCAGTTACACAACATGGCATTTCTATTGTCAATGGTGTAGGCTGTTACAACATTGGTGCTGTAAATAATGTAAGATGTAATTCCCACTTGTTTGACTTTGTACAAGATTTTGTACATCCATCCTGAAAGAAGGCCTGTTGACCCCTGATTTACAAAGTGATTAATTACGGTACGTCCATTGCTTATCCATTCTGTACATCTTCTGCTGGACTATTTGGGTTTTATTTTGGACTATGCTAAGTTCTTCTGGCTTCATTCCAGCAATTTTGCAGTCAAGTATGCACAAGAGGACACTGTGACATGCTGTTTCAAATGGAATGTGAAAAAGTTAACGGCTACCGGTCGATCTTATAGTAACAGTGGTGCCAGAACTGGTCTCACCTGCTAATCGCGTGACATCACCCCGCTGAAGTGGTTGTGACAGCAGGTGCCTTGTGTAAAGCACAGTGTGTGTCACAGCTGTCAGTCTCACGACAGAGACCTATCTGCCCTGTCTGGCCAGTTTAAGAAGATGGGGCATCCAACATACACACACATACACACACATTGTCATTTGTCAGAACTATTTGCATGAGCGCACAGAATTGTGGATAACACTGTCAAGGTTCGTTAGAGCTGAAGACAATTGATTAGCTGGCTGGCAGGATTCTGAACTGCTTTTGCCTACTTCAATTCTCTCACGCTGGATCTGCTCCCCGTTTGGCTCCATCCCTCCACCACAGGATGGAGTTAAACTGTTTCCCAAAATATGTCCTGCTGTCAATTTTAATTAGACTCCACCTGGACTGCTCCTTCTCTGTGTGCAACCGAGAATTGTAAATTTAATTGTTTTCCATTTTTATTATAGCTGTGGGTTTTAATGACATAACGTGCCAATTTGTGTTTGTGTGTGTGTGTGTGTGTGTGTGTGTGTGTGTTACAGGTGGCCGAGATGCACGGAGAGTTGATCGAGTTTAATGAACGTCTATATCGCACCCTCATGGCTAAAGACCACCTCATCGTGCAGATGAGACAGGAACTTATTGAGCTGAGAGGTCCGGTGAGTTATTAACAACACACAGATGTCGCTCCACTAAAACTTATTTTTTAAGATCCTTTCCTGTCTTTTCTTGACTTACACTCTTTGTAAGTTAGGTTCATATTTGCCCCCAAGCTCATAAACATTAAAGGACCCATAGCGCCCAGATAGCCCAAATTTCACTAACAAGTTCTCTTTATGTATTTTTTACTTCTTTTATATATATATATATATATATATATATATATATATATATATATATATATATATATATATATATATATATATATATATATATATATATATATATATATATATATATATATATATTTAAATTAATCAATCCAACAAAACAATATACAACAATACCATAATAATGCAATTCCAATTCAAAACCAAACCCGACCCAGCATCATTCAGAATTGCTATAAACAGAGCGATTGAGAGGACACACAAATATGACACAAAACAATCCAAAAGCAGTCAAACAAAAATGAATATTATCAACAACAGTATCAATATTAATAACAATTCTAACATAGCAGTGATTAGGAATCCCTCATTGACATTATCATTACAGCCATTTATTAAAAAAAATAAACATTTAAAAAAATGAACAATAGTGTTTTTTACTTCTGAAAATGAATCAGACATTCCTTTCCCATAATATCAATTAGATTTTGAGTAAAAGGTAGATAAATATTTGTATTCTGAACGCCCCCTTTTCATCGCCAGACTTGATATACCGCCCCCTCTTTGTGTGACGTCATCTACCAAACTAGAGCCATTTTCCCATTAGACAGTGTGGAAAAAGGCATGAAAAACGATTATTGGATTAATTTGCATGTTTTTGTCACCCCGGTCCATTATTACTTCAAAACTGATATGGTTAAAAATATGCACAAAAAATAAATATTAAAAATCTCTATTTCCGGACTTCCCTTCTTCTCTTCCATAGACACCACAGCCTGTTTCCTCATGCTGTCAGATTTTCCTCAAGCATTTTGAAGAAAACATCAGTAGAAAAGGACATCAAATAGAATACTAGCGTCTTACCTTCTTTATCTCTTGTTTTTAAGCACCAGGTCCGCTCTTCTTTCTCCGTTTTTCCGCAAGCTCTGAATTAGTCTTTCTGTCGTCAAGGGGGAATCTGACTTTCCGGATCGCATTTCGCTTAAGTCTTTTTTTTATTTTAAGATTTGTTTATTGGACTTTTGACATATACAGTCCAGAAATACAATCAAACACATGCTAAATGTTCTTATTTTTCTCCCCCAAAACAAGTAACCCACAAAAATGATATATAAAATATAATTAAAATATTAAATTAGGGGGAAAAAACAAAAAAGACATGCATCAGTCAAATAAGTACAGGAAAATATTGACATGATGCCACGGACAACTGCACTCCTGAGTGTCCCCAACATGGTGAATCAAAACACAAAAGCAGACAAAGGGCTCATCAATGATCTACCTTTCAATTACTTTTCAATCAGGGTGAAATGTGATATCAGTCTCTTTTACCTATTTTAGGAGACCACCCCATACTTCCTGAAACTCCACAGAACAACCGTTCAATGACTCTCCAGTTTGAGAAAACACAGTATCACTTGAGTCTTTTAAATTGTTTTCCTTTCAAACTTCAACCACAACCCTTCTCTTTCAAAGTCAGAATCATTAAAATGATCGCTGCAAATTACACTCCGCTGGCTCTGTCCGTCACCAGTCAAATTGACTGGTGCAATTTGACAATTTGAGAGGTTCTTTCTTTTGTCATATTCCCATCATTTGGAAATGTATTCAGGCTGACCCCTTCTTAAGTTATATTGCTACAATATCCATCAATGCATCTGGCAGACATATTTGATAATTCCTTCAAATTCTGCACAAGCGAAGAATGAAGAGGCTGCCAAAACACAAACTACACATTATGAAATTCAGACCTCCAGTCCAGAACTATTAAATAATTGCCACAGATGTCATCATTAGAGGGGCTACCTTAAATTTAAACTATTCCTTTGCAGTCTATTGGACAAGGAAAAAGAATATATTTGATAACTGGACTGGGTGTTCAAAATGGAATGCTCCGCTGTGAAACCCTTTGATTTCTCCCAGTTGACCAGTGACGAGAAACAAATGCTAATTATAGAAGTGTGGACCTCGACAAGGTTTTAGCGTTACACATGTGAACTCCTGCATGGAGACAGGCTTAAAATTTAAAAGCAGGTAATGTTGCATACAGATACAGAATTTATTTCTACAGTACACTCAAATTAAAAAAGAAAGACATAAGATAATGAACAAATTAAAACTTGATCAAATGGTAATTGACAGGGGTACCATCCATCCATCCATCCATTTTCTTCTGCTTATCCGAGGTTGGGTCGCGGGGGCAGCAGCCTAAGCAGAGAAGCCAAGACTTCCCTCTCCCCAGCCACTTTGTCCAGCTCCTCCCGGGGAATCCCGAGGCGTTCCCAGGCCAACCGGGAGACATAGTCTTCCCAACGTATCCTGGGTCTTCCCCGTCGGCCGTGCCCTAAACACCT
The DNA here is from genome assembly GCF_033978785.1 of Entelurus aequoreus. NCBI lineage: Eukaryota > Metazoa > Chordata > Actinopteri > Syngnathiformes > Syngnathidae > Entelurus > Entelurus aequoreus. The sequence continues at coordinate 29,053,692 of NC_084738.1, forward strand.
CCCTAGGGAGGCGTTCGGGTGGCAACCTGACCAGATGGCTGAACCACCTCATCTGGCTCCTCTCCATGTGGAGGAGCAGCAGCGGCTTTACTTTGAGCCCCCCCCCGGAAGGCAGAGCTTCTCACCCTATCTCTAAGGGAGAGCTCCGCCACTCGGCGGAGGAAACTCATTTCGACCGCTTGTACCCGTGATCTTGTCCTTTCGGTCATAACCCAAAGCTCATGACCATAGGTGAGGATGGGAACGTAGATCGACCGGTAAATTGAGTGCTTTGCCTTCCGGCTCAGCTCCTTCTTCACCACAACGCATCGATACAGCGTCCGCATTATTGAAGACGCCGCACCGACCCACCTGTCGATCTCACGATTGATAGTGGTACGAATGTCTTAATTAGGTAAATTATAATTGTAGTCAAATCTAACGAGTTTGTTTTTAACCAAACACTCTTACTAACACTACCACTAATTACCCATGTTATTATTTTTACTATTATTATTAGCAGTAGCAGTAGTAGTAGTGGTATTTAAAAAAAAAATCATTTCTATCAGGAATATCCTTTTTTTTTTTTGACATTCCTGGAAGAATACCTACCTATTATTCAACATCTCATAATAAAACTCCCAAACACAAAAACATAGAGTAAATCATTATTATTACATCATAATAGAAATTGAAAATATCCGAAATAAAAAAGATAACCTACTAATAATAAACACATGATAAAAAACTCACAAAGTTACACCATCTTATTATGTTCTATTTGTTTGCTGTTCAATTATAAAAAAATTAAATTAAAATAGGTCTGGGTTACTTTTTGCCTCATTTGTGTGGGAATCCCGCGTGTGAATTCATCCCGGACCAGCTGCAGTGTGCTCAAACAACCACCGGGTAGCATCTGTGAGCAGATAATACTGCATCATCTCTTTTTCTTACAGACTTATCAGGTCGGTAGTGCATTCTTCACACATTCTTTACTCACACTTTAAGTGAGGGATGAGGCAAAAACTAACCCAGCCATACTGCAATGAGATTTTAATGGTTAAAATCACGCAGTTTTGAAGTGTTGCTGGTAAGATTTTGACTCGAAATTGCACTTTTTCTATGGAAGGATAGTGCACACAAGCAACACATAGCACACACATCTGACTGCACGCCAGACACTGACACTGACATGCATACACAAACACACCGTCTCTGGCATGAGCTGGTGTGGTGTTATAGTAGAGCGTCTCTGGAAGGTGAAGTTTAGATATCTTATCTCTCAATTCAGCCTGCACTTGCTGGACTGTTCACTTTGTGTGCATGTTTTTGCGTCCTTATTACTCGGCAGTTTCAAAGAGCTTCTCTCCAAATCTTGGTCACTTTAACTCAGCCTTTATACCTCAGCGCATATCCCGTTACTTTACAATCTGGTATTTTTGTGTGCTCCCCTTGGAGTGTGTGATCAAAGCTGAAGGATGCTGGGGTCACCACCGTGGCGACAGTGTTGCCCTTCCCCGCAGGTTTTCAAGCACGATAAGCCAGCTCTGGGTGGCAGGGATGGCGTAAAAATCACACGCTCTTTTTCGCACGCAATCATGCCGACTGCAAACATCTGGAATTGGTCATGTGGTTCCTCAAGGGACATGGGGCACTAAAAAGACTGACGCATATCAGACACACACTAGGGATAGAACAGTTTATGAAATAAATCGGTTGACCTGACAAGATTCGGCGCACGTGTTTTGCTCGGATCATATGATTTCTCTTTGTGTTAATAATCAGTTTGGAGAATGTACGTGTAGTTGTGATCATATCCATGTGCTTCATGAGGTCAAGTAGGGCTCTATGATCCCCCCCCATAACCGAATTGGCCAATAAAAATAGAATCCTGTAATCCTGTTAAACGCGAAGAATCATGAGATGACATATTTCTGTTTGAAATTCCGCCATCATAAGAGAGAAAGAACACGTAATTATGGGTCCAGGACCGCTCATTAATCCCAAAACAGTCAAAGGCCACTTAAAACACTGGCTAAATCTGCAAATAGACTAGGAAGCCAATGCTAGCCAGGACAACCCATCTCATTTACTTGTGTTGTTGTGGACGAGACTACAGATACAATCTCAATGTACAGACAGGAGAGGAGCCGTAACTCATCCTCAAGTTGTTTCCACTCAAAAATAAAGCAGCCATCAAGCGCCCTTAAGAACAGCAGCGCACTTCCAGCCTTCACAATAACATCCGGTCTGACTGCACTAACAAACCAAAGGTTTTTTACATAAAGTATTTTATATAAGCACTTTGTACTTGAAGCACCCATTGGTCGAATTATGTTAAAAAACTATTATGCCTTGACTTGAAATACTACTCAAAATTGTCCAATGATGTATTGCACCAATAAATAAGGATTAACATACACTTTTGTTGGGGAAGCACGGTGGTACAGGGGTTAGTGCTTGTGCCTCACAATACGAAGGTCCTGGGTTTGATCCTGGGCTTGTGTGGAGTTTGCATGTTCTCCCCGTGACTTTGTGGGTTCCCTCCGGGTACTCCGGCTTCCTCCCACCTCCAAAGACATGCACCTGGGGATAGGTTGATTGGCAACACTAAATTGGTCCTAGTGTGTGAATGTGAGTGTGAATGTTGTCTGTCTATCTGTGTTGGCCCTGTGATGAGATGGCGACTTGTCCAGGGTGTACCTCGCCTTCCGCCCGAATGCAGCTGAGATAGGCTCCAGCAACCCCCGTGACCCCGGAAGGGACAAGCGGTAGAAAATGGATGGATGGATACATTTTTGTTTTTATTTAAACAGAGGAAACTCTAATGCTGGTCAAGTTTGTGCTCCACTTTATGTTAGTGATAGATTATGTGGGTATAAAAATTGTACAATTAATTTTACAGTCAGAGCTTTAAGGGCCATTCACACGTTGCCAGTTTGGATGGTGGGCCATGCTGTATTCAAAACCGCCATGAACAGTGTCTCAATGATGGCGGAAAGTCTTCTCCAACAAGTTTTTTAACATCGGCGCATTAGTACTAAGTATTTCCCCAAAAGGCGGTGGAGTCCTCCACCATCTGCTCCGCACCAACCGCCGTGCCTCCATGTAGCTCTCTGATGAGCCCGTAATGCTTTTGTGTTTAACTCTGCCATCCCCGTGTAGTTACCGTGTTAACATTGTGAATTTCAAGCAGGAAAATTGAACAAATTTTCCATCCACCCATTTTCCATCGCTTGTCCCTTTTGGGGTGCTGGAGCTTATCCCAGCTGCATTCGGGCAGAAGGCGATTTTGTGATGCAAAAACAGAGGCTGCCGTTTGATACACGGAGAAAGATGTTTTTAATACGGCCCATTTCGAACCGCTGAGACCACCACGAAAAGTTTAACATGTTTATTTTTTTTGTCGGGTCCCCGACTCCCCACGGTTTTCGGGGTTTATGGCGCATGAGTGAAGGATGACACAGTTTTTTGTTCGGTATTAACACGGTCTTTGGCGGCGCACTGCAAATTGCCAAACCGGCATTGTTTGAACGCACCTTTAGGAGCCATTTAAAGTTACATTTTACAAGATGTTTTTGAAAGAACCACAACTAATAAATGATAATGGTAGATTATTGGAATATCAATCAATCAATCAATCAATGTTTATTTATATAGCCCTAAATCACAAGTGTCTCAAAGGGCTTTTAATACCAATATATGGTATTAAAAAGAACAACAATGTACACCAAACTAAACCTAAAACTGTGACCACAAAATTGTGACCACAAAACTGTGACGAGATCCGAACCATTCCATCCCTAACGCATGCACACACACGTTCACAATTGCATAGGGGGTCGTCAGATTAGGATAACAACAAGAGCTCACACAGTTCACTCATAACATAAATGTTCCAGATGTTAAATGCAGTGAGTAAACATTGATTCCAGCTGGTCACAGGTGCATGTATGAACCTCACAACCCATGGAAATGCATAATCATTCATTTACTTTTTGTCTGTTTTTATATACCCAGATTCCAGGCGATTTAAGCCAGACGTCAGACGACCCCAGCCTCTCTGATTTTGAAACGTAAGAATTCCTTACTTCTGGTCTATGCAGTTATATTAAAGCTGAGATACCTAAGTTATATTCTTTAACTAAAAATATATATATACATCATACAATATATCGTAGCAGTAATGATTTCTGAAAAAATGTATGTCTGCGTTCTGTCTGTGCTTTTTAAAAAGTATTTTAGTAAAAAAACCCCGGAAGACAAATTAATTTGTCTTCGTGGTGGTCAACCCCTCCAGATCCAATCATAGGATTCAGAGAAAGGAGGGTTGAGCAAAGCCCTTTAAGGAGCCTCCTCATTGGCTGACATGATATATAGTGAAGCGTGTACACGGTGCAAACTTGTTTTCAGTAAAGCATGGCTGCCGTACACCCACCTGGAAAGATACCTCCACTTGCCTTTACAGTATATACTGATAACAAAAACCTAAAAGAGGAAATCAGAGGAAGAAAAGAAGGACGCTGTATGTCTAAAAAAAAACAAAGAAGAGAAAAAACTCGAATACATATTGGTTCGGCGTATTCAAGATGGAGTGCATTGCAGGCTATTTTTGTACTAATATTGGCTGTTTTCCTCCTAGACAGGTAATCTAATGTTCATTTGTCCTATATTTTGTGTGTATCCTTTTGCGTGGCAACATGTGTTACATATAGTAAGCAAGAAAATACGAACCAGGGGATCCTTCGATGCAACTTCAGACTGTCAACAACCTATGCGTGTGCACGTACAGCTCTTGTGCACTTCCAGAGAGGAGGAGACTGGGAGGGACTATCAATGAGGTGCGCAGAGTGAGGGGCGGGATTTACAGTTTGAATTCTGCTTTGTGACACAAGATTCAAGTACCCCAGCTTTAACAAAGCACTTAGTTTGTGCAACATTTACAAAACAACCTTGCGAACGTCAAATAAATGTCTATACACTCTTTTTTTAACTAGTAATGGTAATAGTCACCATTTAGTTTATTTGGACCATGTTACATTGAAGTTACATTTAAAGAACATTGCATGTGTACCCACAAACATGTCTGGAAGTAGTAGAGAGAAGCAACGCTTATTTATTGCTTCTGCTTATCCCAGCAATTACTGAAAGTTTGTCCACTTTCTGTGTTCAAATATGTTCCCATCTTACCAATTTGTAGTACAAAATAATAAGGAAGGGTGATCCCTCCGGACATGACCCCAATAATTGAATTCCTGCGACGTAGGAATTATTAATTATAAATCAAATATTTGTATAGCTAAATCATAAAGAACATGTTTAAGATCTTCTTAATACGTTTTTCAACATTATGAGAGCCCTTTGGGCATGAAATAACACCATTTAGTCACCTTTACACTCGTTTAATTCAATATAGCAATGCTGCCTGATTCACTGGCCATGCCTCACTGTAGTATTTATATTTTTGGTTTATTTTATCATTCTTTTGCTTAAAATGCCTAAACAAGGACCAACAATTTGTAGAATATGCTTTTAAAAAATATCCCCCAAAAATCTGCAATGTGGTGATGCCGCAATATTTAAAGTCCTATGTGGAAAGGGACATTATAATGAATATTTTATGAATTAATTATTTGGTGTTGGGACAAGGGTCCAACTGCATGGCAGTGTAATGCCCAAAAAGTACTTTAGGACGAGAAAGTAACAAGACACAGATGACATGACTGAATTATACAAATCACGCACTTCTATGGATTCGTGGTGAGGCTTGCTGGGTCCGTTTTGAACATCTGCTCAAATGACGATGATCATGGTTTCTAGCCCTTCTTTGAGAGAAAGCGAAAGAGAACACTAATCTCTTTCTCCCGCCATAGCTCAAAGAGCTCTTTCTTCAACCCAGCATGCTTCCATTCATGTTCCTGTGACATTTCCCACTTGCTGGAGCTCACTCAGTGTTCTAGTCAAGAGTGGATGATGATAATGATGATTATGAAGATGAACATAATCGGCCATAGCAGTGAAGATGATGTTATTTGTGTCATACTAAAGGGCTCATCGGGCACTCATCAACGTGTGGATCCCTTCTGTGTTCCTGCAGGGCCGAGCCGCTAATGCCTACCACGTCTATCAGGTAAAGAAAAAAATGTGTCAACTTGGCAGTCGGATCAAACACTCATGTCTAAGCCATTTTGGTCCCTTAAGAATTTTTGTTTCATATAAATGGTCAAAGTCTTTCTGTTAATGTAAACAATTTAATTCGTCCACCGTGACCTGTTTGTGGCATTTTCATTGGTCTGATGTGACACGGCTAATTTCATTGGCGGCATGTGAAGCTTGCGAACCCGGAAAAATCCATAAAAGAAACGCAGCATTGGATAACGCACATTGTTCACAGCATGGGAAAAAAGTAGCGGCTTATTGTCCGGAAAATTACAATACAAGTTCCAGGTTACAAGTCTATGTCCAACCTCGACTTGACTTGCAATTTTAACGGTGCAGCTTCTGCTATGTCATTTTTTGTGATATTTGAATGTTTTAATAATGTTTTGTTTACAAAATAGCTTACCTAAGAGTAAAAGGGGAACACAAATACAAACAAAGGCCTCAAATTTTAACTTTTGAAGGTCAAGGCAAGTGTTGCCTTAAAGGAGGGTATCATTCAACATCAGACTGGCACACTGTCGCCACACCAACACCAACATCACACATGTCCCAAAGCTGACATAGCAAGTTCAATGTTTTATTATAATAATCAAACAACAGCAGCCATTTCCATTATATTATTTACTAATGTTGAATGTATGGGCAGGGGGATCTGTTGTGGAAGAATTTCAGACATATACCTCTTTCAGATAACACATTTAGTTCACCTTAAAACATACCCCATTTTGAACAATCATATGTGTGCTGTAGCACAAGCATTGGATAAAGTGTACAACTGTTTGTCTGCAAAGTTTATCATTACAGCGTTTTTATTAGCATTTATGTAATCTAGTAACAACAATTTTGATGAATATGCATACATTAACATTCTTAATACATGGCACTAGAATAATCACAAATCTGAATGAGAAATGTGGCCGTACTTTGCCCTTTTGCTTTGCCAAAATAAGAGTTTGCATGCAGCATTTAACTCTGCTGTTATAAACTAACCTGCAAAATAGCAACACGTACGCATAACACGCCGTTAATGACATCGATAGGTTGCGTGTGAACCGCATCACAGTGTAACGACCTGGCAGTCACAGTTTTTGTGTGGTGTTGGAGTTGTCCAACGTTTTTTTTGGCCGTGAACACATCACTGGCTGAGCCGAGTGTGTGCGTCTTTTGGCGCAAATGAAAGAGAGCGGCTGCTGTCAATACAACATGTATATATATTTGTGTTGGTGTGATTACGACAGGAAGTGGCCTGTTATGCTGACAGTAATTAGTTTTACTCAATTAAGTTATTGTTGATGCAGCCTCCATCTCCTCCTTAAAATGTCTCGGCAGACGTTGTCATTGCTTTATCTGTTGTGACCTCTTGTTGTCACCTGTCAGTCACAGAGATGCATTGCCAAATTGTAAAGCGCTTTGGATATCAATCCAGGTACAGTAAAGCCCGATATAAATACAGACAATTTACTGTTTACCATTGGGGCAGAATAAATTGTGTTTACTTTGTTTAAAGTTTGGGTTGGATTTCGGATTCAGATTTTTTGCGCATTGATTATCCGTGCGCGGAGGACACGGGAGCATTGTACAATTGCCCTGGCGCGCACCTTAGAAGGGAACATTACTGTGCATGTTCTGAGCATGCCATGTTGTCGTTTTAGTAATCACTTTTGCAAGCGTTATCGTGCATCTTTAATGTGTAATATTGTACAAAAGTAGGGGTGTGCCGAATCCAATACAACTTTTTCACTTCCGATATTGTAGCCTTGATGCCAATATTAACCAGATCAGCACAAATCATATTACATACCTTTATTATTTTGTAGTGTGGAATGTTAGAAAAGGATTGATCAAGTGAGACTACTCAAGTGGATAACAATGGTAGGAATGAACAACACTAATCAACTGGAATGGATTTATTTTGTACTAGTAAGTTGATAGAGTGATAATTTGTTTTTTGGCAACACCTAGTGGTCACACAATTCATAAAGTTAAGCTCATGACAGTAAATTGAATGATGCAAGCTTGTTCTCATACACTTTTGCCTCGGAGACTTTGTACGTGCAAATATGCAAACGTAATAATTTTTGACTTGTTTATATTGTCAAATGTGTTTTATAGACTGCAATATTGTTTAACTAAGGACACTTATTAGGTTTAAATGGTAAATGGTCTGTATTTATAAAGTGCTTTACTATACCTGGAATGATAGCCATAGTATACATCACATTCGCCCATTCACACACACACACATGCAAGGAGCCAACCACAACCAATCAGGAGTGGTTAAGAGTTCCGCTTCTTGCTAAGGGACAACATGAGCTCTCCAAACCAGGATCGAACCGGTAACCCTACGGTCACAAGATGGCCAATCTACCCATTGAGCCATGCCGGCCTTACAAATATGGTATGTCTAACTTGTGTGCTATTGTGTAGCTGCTGGCTTCTAGTAGCCTATAGCATTTTACCTTTTTTAACGACATCACTAAAATACAAGAAAAGACCAACCTTGCATGCTTATTGGAGAACATTCAGATGTTAACTGGCTGTCCAGCTTTGCACAAGTAAACAGTAGTATTGCAGGTTGTATCACCGATTTTAAATGCAGGCCGATATAAGACGATACCAGTTTTGTTTTGCTGATATCGGACTGATCATGATACACTTAACAGATTGAGTTTAATAGTTTAAGTAGTGTCGATTTTAGTCATGTGGTTAAATTATTGCAACTTTTCTCCTCCAATCCTATTGCTGGGTATTGTGGCCAAACAGCTCAATTTTTGTTTCATCGGACATCACATGGACAAAGATAAGACCTTCTGGAGGAAAGTTCTGTGGTCATCTGACCAAAGAAAAAAACAAAAATGTAGCTGTTTTGCCACAATACCCAGCAATATGTTTGGAGGAGAAAAGGTGAGGCCTTTAATCCCAGTAACACCAGTCCTACCGTCAAGCATGGTGGTGGTAGTATTATGCTCTGGGCCTGTTTTGCTGCCAATGGAACTGGTGCTTTACAGAGAGTAAATTGGACAATGAAAAAGGAGGATTACCTCCAAATTCTCAAGGACAACCTAAAATCATCAGCCCGGAGGTTGGGTCTTGGGCGCAGTTGGGTGTTCCAACAGGACAATGACCCCAAACACACGTCAAAAGTGGTAAAGGAATGGCTAAATCAGGCTAGAATTAAGGTTTTAAATGGCTTTTCCAAAGTCCTGACTTAAACATGTGGACAATGCTGAAGGAACAAGTCCATGACAGATAACCAACACATTTAGCTGAACTGCACCAATTTTGTCAAGCGGAGTGGTCAAAAATTCAACCAGAAGCTTGTGGATGGCTACCAAAAGCGCCTTATTGCAGTGAAACTTGCCAAGGGACATGTAACCAAATATTAACATTGCTGTATGTATACTTTTGATCCAGCAGATTTGGTCACATTTTCATTAAATCCATAATAAATTCATAAAGGAACCAAACTTCATGAATGTTTTTTGTGACCAACAAGTATGTGCTCCAATCACTCTATCACAAAAAAATAAGAGTTGTAGAAATTATTGGAAACTCAAGACAGCCATGACATAATGTTCTTTACAAGTGTATGTAAACTTTTGACCACGACTGTATATACGTACGAAGTGAATGGGGTGATAAAGCTAAAGTTACCGCTAGTTAAGGTTACTATTGGCTGAAATGTGCCTTGCGGGCTGGATGCACGTTGATTTTCAAATGGTCCCACGGGTTGTTAGTTGGACACTCGTGGTGTAGAAAATGTGGCTATTATACTAGTATACGTGTGATATCTATCATTGTCGTGCGGTACAAAATTAGAATTCCACTATTGTCTCGACTCTAAAGCACAATTTTCTGCTGGAGTGCAAGGAAATGAGAAGTAATTGCCCATTCCGCTGTCATCCTTTCCATCACAGAGGGAAATGTTTAACATGACAGTTGCCATTTTGGTTGTTCTCCCCTTTCCTGTCACCTTTTCATGGCTCCAGTACGTGACAAGAGAGCATATCTGCGATGCGCACAGTTTTCAAGAAGTACTTCATCCTGCACTTTGCTCTACTTTCTTGCACTTTATTATAATGCCCTATTACAGTTTGACGTTCAGACCAGTGGATTTGGAATAACTTTCCTTAACTAAAAGCTGCACAGACACATGTCCAAGCAAGGTGTGCTGGGAATTGGACTCCAGAGTGCAGAGCCAACAAAACGGAACTGCTGCTTCCACATGGTTCTGTTATTCTGCAACTTGTCATTCACAATCACATGGTGTTAAACTTCAGCTCTCTCTCTTTCTCATGCATACACACACACACACACACACACACACACACACACACACACACACACACACACACACACACACACACACACACACACACACACACACACACACACACACACACACACACACACACACACACACTGTATTGCCAGAAGGTACAGCTGTAGTGTTAGTCACAGGGAAACCATTCGGGACAGGAAGAGACAGGTGACACATCCTCAGCGCTAACTGAACATCAGGGATGGCTTGCTAGCAAGCTCAGCCCGCTTAGCTTATACATAATAGATGTAAATTCACATCTCCAGCTGAGAGATTTCTGACACTTTTTTTCTGTGTCTTAAATCTTATCAGTCTTCACATCAGGGCAAACACTCCCAATAAATGAGATCTCATCAGTCATCAGTCACACACAGCCTGAGAGAACTTGTGGTCACACACCAGTAAACACCGCATGTTCAGGCTTTCCTCCAAAAAAGTGACCAAAAATGGTTTCGAAATCATACCCCTTTTTTTTTTAAATTGTCAGTGGAGAGCAAGTCACATTTATATGCTTTAGCACCGTGCAGGATAAAAGTGACTTGTTCCCTGCAATTTGGCAGCTCATTTATTCAGACAGTCTTACAGGTGGGCGCAATTGGATGCTGCTGTCGTGCTTAAAAGCTGAAATTTCCAGAGTTCATCACCAACTCAATGTAGCACCGACCTTGTATGAAAGGGCTTATTATGTCAAATCAAGTTCACCTCTAAAAAGGGGCTGGGCAATTTTGACAAAAATCAAAATCACTATTAATTGAACCTCTTACTTGATGTGCGATTTATTTCCACTCTCAACTCAGTTTATTCTCTAAATATTTGTTTAACTATTTGATAAAAAGAAATAAACATGAACACTTATTGAAACAATGGGTTTAAAAAGGCATCAGCTAGAACCAAAATGTTTTGGCAAAAAAAAAAAAAAAACTTTTAAAAAGGAGGACATAAAGAAAAAGCCAAATACACCCAACATTTTAGTTCATGGGTGTCAAACTCTGGCCCGCGGGCCAAAGTTGGCCCGCCTTGTAATTTCACTTAGCCTTTGAGGCGATATCAAATTAACACTAGAGCTGGCCCGCCGATTATATACAGCGGCGGTGCCGCGGTAACACCGCATTCACCGCTAATTCTCATACTTGCCAACCCAAATTTCAGTGCCCCTCCCGAAAATCGTCACGTCCGCTTTTCATCCATTCTAACAACGTGCCGGCCCAGTCACAAGATATGTGCGGCTTCTGTACGCACACACACGTGAATGCAATGCATACTTGATCAACAGCGATACAGGTTACACTGAGGGTAGACGTATAAACAACTTTAACACTGTTATAAATATGCGCCACACTGTGAATCCACACCAAACAAGAATGACAAACACATTTCGGTAGAACATCCGCACCGTAACACAACATAAACGCAACAGAACAAATACCCAGAACCCTTTGCAGCACTAACTCTTCCGGGACGCTACAAGGTGTGTGTGGCGAGGGGGGGGTTTGGTGGTAGCGGGGGGTGTATTTTGTAGCGTCCCGGAAGTTAGTGCTACAAAAGGTTCTGGGTATTTGTTCTGTTGTGTTTATGTTGTGTTACGGTGCGGATGTTCTCCCAAAATGTGTTTGTTATTCTTGTTTGGTGTGGATCCACAGTGTGGCGTATATTTCTAACAGTGTTAAAGTTGTTCATACGGTCACCCTCAGTGTAACCTGTATCGCTGTTGATGAAGTATGCATTGCATTCACTTGTGTGTGCATACAGAAGCCGCACATATCTTGTGACTGGGCCGGCACGTTGTTAGAATAGATGAAAAGCGGACGTGACGACAGCTCGTAGAGGACGTTAAAGGGAGTGCCTTTAAGGCACGCCCCCAAGACTGTGGTCCGGGTGGACTGCGAGATATAATGACTGATGAACACTTTCGTTCGATAATGAAGGTTGCCTCAGCTCAAAGCCTGAGCCCCGACATTAATGAACTAGCTTGGGCACATCAGATTAGATCAGTGTGTTGCAAACTGAGCAGTTTAAAGTCCTGAATGGTTGGTTTATTCATTGTTATTTTATTTTCAAATTTATTAGCCTGTGGAAAAAGTTAATGTTGATATTTACCTCAGAAGGCTGCAAATAGAAAAGAGGCATTTTTTATTTAAATTTTATTTGATATGCCATTGATATTTTTTATTATTATTATTATTATTATTATTATTATTTGAAACTCAATTTTGCATGTCACTATAAAGTTATATAAGCCTTGCTTGTTCAATATTCAATGCAAAACTTGTTTGGGTCCCTATTAAAAGGTTAATTTGTTCAACCTTGGCCCGCGGCTTTGTTCAGTTTTAAATTTTGGCCCACTCTGTATTTGAGTTTGACACCCCTGTTTTAGTTAGTACAATGCAAATAAAAGATCTAACAAAATATTGTTATGTTTCAACTAAAGGGGAGGTGACGGCGACAGACACTAGATGGCAGTATGTACAATTATTTATTATATATATAGTGACATACATATATATATATATATAATAATAATAATAATTAACAATACTAATAAACTAGAATGGAGTGTGACAAAATCCAAGAGTGTATGAGAGTGACTATGTGTGCAGATTAGCTGAAGTGTGTGTTACCAAGTGTTGCACGAGAGAAGAGGAAGTCCAGGGACAGGCAGGTGAGAGAGAAGCGTCAGAGAAGGAAGTCCAAGCGGGAGGTCGAGAATCCAAAAGGCAGTCCGGGGGGCAGGGGAACAACAAGGTATCACAGACACAGGGGAACACGGGAAGCGCTGCGGGAAGACAACAAGAACATAAGAACAACGGAAACATGGAAGTCACAGGGAAAGAGCGAGTTCGCGGGATGGAAGCCAGATACAGGATGCTTACAAGGGTAAAGAAGACTATACTCCGGCGCCGCCTGGCAGGTTCTGCGAGCTTATGAAGGCAGGTCCTTCATTAAGTGCAGGTGTGCAGAATGCCGGGGATCGTTTGCAGCTGGCGGCTGCCGCGGGGCGGAGACGCGCACGGCGCGCTCCTGGCTGTGTGCACCCGTGGGCGTGTCCCGAGGTGCGCTCACTGGAGCGCACAGACGGAAGAGAGGCGTTGGCAGGAGTCTGAGCCGTAACAGTACCCCCCTCCTTATGGACAGCTTCCAGATGTCCTACTGGTCGTACCACCAACAAAGACACAGGAACAAAAGTCAAGGGTGGGCGGAGGGGTGAACTGGTGGTGGGTCGCCGGCCCAAATGTCCCCGAATCCACCGGGGACGAGTCTGGTGGCGGCGGCGGCGAGTAGTATGCCTCTGAGGCCGGCGAGGCGGGCGACCAAGGTACGGCCACCATCTTGGCCGTCGGAAAGGCGGACGCGAGCGGCGCCATGGTGCGTCTCGCCGGAAATAAGAAGGAGACGTCTGAGGCGAAGAGGATGACGTCATCGGCGGCGTGGCAGCGGCAGACGTCATCGGCGGCGTGGCAGCGGCAGACGTCATAGCCGGAGACGAGGAGGGCAGCTGAGGAGCTGGCCGAGGTGCTGAAGCCGGCGCTGCAGGCCGAGGTGCAGAGGTCGGCGCTGCTGGACGAGGTGCAGAGGTTGGCGCTGCAGAGGTCGGCGCTGCCGGCCGAGGGGCGAAGGTCGGCGCTGCTGGCCGAGGGGCGAAGGTCGGGGCCAGCCTGGGAGCTGGTGGAGACACAGGGGATATCCTGGGGATTGGTGCTAGCTCGGAGGCTAGTGCTAGCTCGGGGGCTAGCCGAGGGGCTGGTGCTAGCTCGGGGGCTAGCCGAGGGGCTGGTGCTAGCTCGGGGGCTAGTCGAGGGGCTGGTGCTAGCTCGGACCTTAGCCGAGGGGCTGGTGCTAGCTCGGATTCTAGCCGAGGGGCTGGTGCTAGCTCGGACGCTAGCCGAGGGGCTGGTGCTAGCTCGGACGCTAGCCGAGGGACTGGTGCTAGCTCGGACGCTAGCCGAGGGACTGGTGCTAGTTCGGACGCTAGCCGAGGGACTGGTGCTAGCTCGGACACTAGCCGAGGGCCTGATGCTAGCTCGGCGGCTAGCCTGGCGGCTGGTGCCAGCTCAGAGGCTAGCCAGGGGACTGGTGGCTGCGGCTGGGAAAAGCGGAAGACAGGTGGAATTAGTCTGGCAGGGGGAAGCCTGTCTGGTTGCAGCTGCGCCATCACACCAGCACAGCCACCAGTACTATCCCCCCCCTCCGAAAGCGGATGCCAGACGCTTCCTGCTGGCTGAGGAACAGTCTTTAAGGGTGGGAGGAGGGTGTCCAGGCGATGAGAAAATTCCTCCTTGCTCACATCACTGCTAAACATGCCTTTCCATGAAAGTTTGGCAGGACATGACAACTCCTCCGGTGTGGAGCGAAAAAAAGAAAAAGCCATGGTGATTCGGGCAAAAATAGAAGAGAGAAAAAAAAAAGTCACTGGGGCGGGGCTAATGTCACTGGGGCGGGGCTAAAGTCACTGGGCCGTCAGGTCCCTAATCAATTGGCCGGAGTATACTGTTATGTTTCAACTAAAGGGGAGGTGACGGCGACAGACACTAGATGGCAGTATGTACAATTATTTATTATATATATAGTGACATACATATATATATATATATATATAATAATAATAATAATTAACAATACTAATACACTAGAATGGAGTGTGACAAAATCCAAGAGTGTATGAGAGTGACTATGTGTGCAGATTAGCTGAAGTGTGTGTTACCAAGTGTTGCACGAGAGAAGAGGAAGTCCAGGGACAGGCAGGTGATCCGGGGCGAGAGAGAAGCGTCAGAGAAGGAAGTCCAAGCGGGAGGTCGAGAATCCAAAAGGCAGTCCGGGGGGGCAGGGGAACAACAAGGTATCACAGACACAGGGGAACACGGGAAGCGCTGCGGGAAGACAACAAGAACATAAGAACAACGGAAACATGGAAGTCACAGGGAAAGAGCGAGTTCGCGGGATGGAAGCCAGATACAGGATGCTTACAAGGGTAAAGAAGACTATACTCCGGCGCCGCCTGGCAGGTTCTGCGAGCTTATGAAGGCAGGTCCTTCATTAAGTGCAGGTGTGCAGAATGCCGGTGATCGTTTGCAGGTGGCGGCTGCCGCGGGGCGGAGACGCGCACGGCGCGCTCCTGGCTGTGCGCACCCGTGGGCGTGTCCCGAGGTGCGCTCACTGGAGCGCACAGACGGAAGAGAGGCGTTGGCAGGAGTCTGAGCCGTAACAAATATAAGATAAAAAGACTAGAATTTAGTAAAACAAATAAATACAAAAACTAATAAAATGATCTGTCCATCCAGGTAGTTCATTTCACTTAAGACATTTTGAATTAAGATTTGTATATCTACAAACTTTCATTCTGAAAACAAGCATTATTCAACTTGCAATTCTTAAATTAAACATCTTCAGGATGTTGCTGAATCTTTAAATACGAGTTTATATGTGGGGAAAACCAAAATATCTTATTTGAGCAGTTATTTTCTCAATGTTAACATTTTTAAACAAGAATACACAAAATATAATTATTCATGCTATAATTAAGATTATGATTTAAAGTCAATGACGTAAAATCAGAAGAGAGCCTTTAAAACTAGGGAAATTTGTAGAAATTACATTTTTAATCTTGGCAATTGGCAAATAGTTTGCAGTGTAGCTGACATTATTTTACTAACAAGTAACAACAAAAAGGTGCATTAGCATCAAGTTTGTTTAGTTTAGCGGTAACATGACCTTACAAAGCCTAAAGTGAAGTACTTTTTAGAGGCGGTATAGTACCGAATATGATTAATTAGTATCGTGGTCGAGTCGCCAGAAGAAAGACATTTCTGCGCAAATGTCACAAAGTATCCCGCTTACATTACGCCAAACAGCACAGAGACAAGCCTCAAAACTTCTGGAACAAAGTAATTTGGAGTGATGGCTTTCTTCTGGCGACTCAACCATGCATCCCATTTTTCTTCAAGTGCCTCCTTATTGTGCATCATGAAACAGCCACACCACAATTTTTTAGTTAGTCCTGTATTTCAGCTGAAGTTATTTGTGGATTTTTCTTTGCATCTCGAACAATTTTCCTGGCAGTTGTAACTGAAATCTTTGCTGGTCTACCTGAATCCCTCATTTTCCACTCTTAATCAGCGTTCTAACACTGCTGATTGGCATTCTCAATTCCTTGGATATCTTTTTATACCCCTTTCCTGTTAATGCAGTTTTAATTACCCTTTTCTCGCAGATCCTTTGACATTATTTTGCCTTCCCATGACTCAGAATCCAGAAACATCTGTGCAGCACTGGATGAAAGATGCAATGGTCGGTCAGAAGCCCAGAAACTCACTGACCTTTATACACACACATTAATTACAAACAAAAAGGTCACAGGTGAGGATTGGAACCTTGATTAGCCATTCAACCTGTTTATGTCAACTTTTGTGCATGTTATCAGATCAAAGTCACTGGGGTATGTACACTTTTGATGAGGGTCATTTTGGTACTTTCTTTTGTCATTTTGATTTAAAAAGAGTAAACACAGTTGTTTGCCAATAAATAGCTTCACACAACCATTAAGCATGAGTGGAAGAAAGGTTTTTGTATTATCATTCATATTCTCTGAAGAATGGCCAAGAAATCATAAATTCTCCCAGGGTATGTAAACTAATGACAACAACTGTACATATATATATATATATATATATATATATATATATATATATATATATATATATATATATATATATATATATGTATATATGTGTGTGTGTATGTATTCATGTATGTATATATCCATCCATCCATTTTCTACCCGCTTGTCCCATTTCGGGGTTGCGGGGGGTGCTGGAGCCTATCTCAACTGCGTTCGGGCGGAAGGCGGGGTACACCCTGGACAAGTCGCCACCTCATCGCAGGGCCAACACAGATAGACAGACAACATTCACATTCACAAACTAGGGAACATTTAGTGTTGCCAATCAACCTATCCCCAGGTGCATGGAAACATGGAAGCTCCGCACAGAAAGACCCCGAGCCCAGGGATCAAACCCAGGACCTTTGTATTGTGAGGCACACACACTAACCCCTGTTTCACCGTGCTGCCTGTATGTATATATGTGTATGTATATATGTATATATATATATATATATATATATATATATATATATATATATATATATATATATATACATGCATATATATGTATATATATATATATATATGTATATATATATATATATATATATATATATATATGTATATATATATATATATATATATTTATATATATATATATATATATATATATATATATATATTATATATATATATATATATATATATATATATATATATATACCTATAGAGGTATAAATATATATATATATATATATATATATATATATATATGTATATATACATATATAGGTATATATACATATATAGGTATATATACACTACCGTTCAAAAGATTGGGGTCACATTGAAATGTCCTTATTTTTTAAGGAAAAGCACTGTACTTTTCAATGAAGATAACTTTAAACTAGTCTTAACTTTAAAGAAATACACTCTATACATTGCTAATGTGGTAAATGACTATTCTAGCTGCAAATGTCTGATTTTTTGGTGCAATATCTACATAGGTGTATAGAGGCCCATTTCCAGCAACTATCACTCCAGTGTTCTAATGGTACAATGTGTTGCTCATTGGCTCAGAAGGCTAATTGATGATTAGAAAACCCTTGTGCAATCATGTTCACACACCTGAAAACAGTTTAGCTCGTTACAGAAGCTACAAAACTGACCATCCTTTGAGCAGATTGAGTTTCTGGAGCATCACATTTGTGGGGTCAATTAAACGCTCAAAATGGCCAAAAAAAGAGAACTTTCATCTGAAACTCGACAGTCTATTCTTGTTCTTAGAAATGAAGGCTATTCCACAAAATTGTTTGGGTGACCCCAAACTTTTGAACGGTAGTGTATGTATTTATATATACGTGTGTGTATATATATATATATATATATAATATATATATATATATATATATATATATATATATATATATATATATATATATATACTGTATATATATGTGTATGTATATATATATATATATATATATATATATATATATATATATATATATATATATATATATATATATATATATATATATATATATATATATATATATATACATATAAGGCCAACATCCTGGCCATTGTGGGTTAAAAAGATCCAAAACCGAAAACAACAATCTTAGTGTAAAAAACACAGATTTTGTTTAATTCTGCCTCTTCATTGGTGCTCTTAGGACGGATGCTGTCCAGCTCTTGAGCCCCAATAGAAAGTTCAGCCCATCTGGTGCATTGGAAACTTTCCTTCCCAGAGCTATATTGGTCTAATGGCTCCCTCTGGAAAGGGCTTTTGTTCTTCGACAGCCTAATGGATGGCCAAGGTTACCGGAGTCATTGTTGTTAAGGTGAGGTATTTGTCGTGATTGAACACCTCAGCCGACTGTCTGAAAAGACCGGAGAGTATCATAAGGGGGCTTTTTTAAAATCCTCCCTTGTGTGCGCGAGTACCATTTCACAGTATTTTTTCACCTTGTCGTGTGCACATGTGCTTTCAAAATGGAGCCGGTGATGAGAGCAATGAACCATAGCTGCGATAGCGAGTTTTTTTGTTTTTTTTGGGAGAGTGTGAGTCAATGGGATTGTTGAGTCCTGGGTCTAAGTTAGGTCACAGCAACCTTGTGGTTTGAAATAAGCTCATTATCAGCCGTGGGGTGCTGCTGCTGAGAAGAAGAAAGTTGATTTAAAAACCGCTTCTCACGTTACCTCCCAAAATGTCTTTACTTCTTACTTCTCCTCATCCCATTTCTCCTCCATCATCCCCCATCTGTGTCCCTCCCTCTACCAGCTTGCCCAGCATTATGGTGAAACGCCGACTCCATTTTCCCTCTAGGCATTTTGTTTATCCTCTACAGCCACTCTTCTCTCAACCTTTAATTTATTTATCTATTTTTTTAAAGATGACTTCCACTGAAATACAAGCGAGGTTTGCGAATGGAGGACGGTGAAATGGATTTTCTTCATCATCAGAGGCCATTCTTCTTTGCTCACATCCTGAACTCATAATGAGCAAATTATAGTGGTCGGGGTTGTAGCAATACAACCAAGGAAGTCTGCATTAGGGTTGTACGGTATACCGGTACTAGTATAGTATCGCGGTACTAATGAATAAAAAACGGTACTATACTCCGTTTGAAAGTACCGGTTCCCAATTGTTTTTATTTTTTGTTTTTTTTAACGGGGATGGACGGCACGCCGTCACGTCATGACATTGCTGGGTTTACGAGCAGAGGAGCATGTTCGGCAGCGCACAACCACGGAGTAGTCACAAGCAGACAAGATGTGTAGACAGAAAAGGTAGAATGTACGCATTTTGGCCTAAAAACTGACAATAAATGTGAAACTATAACACTGTAATGCCCTCAGGAAGCGGTGCGTTGAGACATGGCTAGCTAGCTAGCAGTCGGCAGTGTTTTAGCTACTCCTAAATCACTAATCCTCGCCTCCATGGCAACGAATAAAGTGAGTTTCTTACAAGTATCCCTGCTGGACGACGAATAGCCAAACATGCTTCACTACACACCGTAGAAGGATACAACAGCTCACCGGCGTCACCGCTAACAAAAGCTAGCTCGCCTGAATATAAACAAATGCCATGGGTGGATCCACACCTGACATCCACTGTAATGATACCAAGTACAATAGCGTATCTAGTCGATACTACTATGATTACATCTATATTTTTATCGTCACAAAATATTTTTCCTTTTAAAAAAAATTCATATTATGTTTTTAAACTCAGTAAATATGTCCCTGGACACATGATGACTTTGAATATGATCAATGTATGATCCTGTAACGACTTGATATCGGATCGCTACCTACATTTGTGGTATCATCCAAAACTAATGTAAAGTATCCAAACAACAGAAGAATAAGTGATTATTACATTTTAACAGAAGTGTAGATAGAACCATGTTGAAACAGAAAATATCCAGATATTAACAATAAATGAACAAGTGGATGAATAGTCCATTTTTACAGCTTGTCCTTTATAATTTTGACAAAATAATAGAATGAGAAATGACACACTATGTTACTGCATATGTCAGCAGACAAATTAGGAGCCTTTGTTTGTTTACTTACTACTAAAAGACAAATTGTCTAGTGTGTTCACTATTTTATTTAAGGCCAAAATTGTTCCTTGATTGCAATAAGAAACATATTTTTAATGTACAGTAAGATTTTTTGTCCAAATAAACCCAATAATGCCATTTTTTTGTGGTCCCCTTTATTTAGAAAAGTATCAAAAAACATTTTGGTACCGGTACTGGTACCAAAATATTGGTATCAAGACAACCCTAGTCTGCATACATTTCCAAATGATGGGAATTTGGGGAAAGTATGGACTTCTACAGAAGATTGTAATTTGCAGCGATTATTTTACTGATTCTGACTCGACCGATTATCGGCCGGGCCAATATTTAGCATTTTGACGTCCGTCAGTATCGGTCTTATTTTATTTTTTAAATTTTTTTTTACAAGTGCAACAGAACTACTTCAGCAGATACAATATATACACATACAGTATAATACCAGCATTTAACATATTTTCTGGGCCATAGAGTGCACGGGTATTTAAGCCGCACATGCCAAATTTTAGAATAAATAAATATGTTTACAAATATTAGCCACACCGGACTACAAGCAGCGGATACTGGTACAAAAGATTTTGTGAATATTTATTTACATACAGTACTTTAGTTCTTTCACAAAGAACGGCTGGTAAAACAAAACAGAAGTCACCGTCATGGACCCACTAGCTGTTGAAGCTAAGCAGACTCAATAACTCTACGATGACGTTTTGGTGAATTTACGAAACTGACACAATCCAAAAAGACTGGCATTGTATGTTAATTATACTAACACAGACACTTGTAAACGTTCTAGCATTTTTGCTAATGTTAATGACGCTAACTTGATTACATAAATTGGTCAAAACAACAGTTTTACATACCTTAATCCACACTGTCTATGAAATGGGCTCCAGTTCTGGAGATGCCTTCACACCACGAGGGGGTGGCATATATAATATGTGGTGGTATATAACACTTTGAGACAGTATATGGGGTGGCATATATAATATGGCATTGGAAAAGGGGGGGCATTGCAAGTACAATTAGTTATCTACCCATTACTCTAAAACACATTTATGTTATGGAAAATGACTGCTAGGTTAATTTTCAGAAGCAAAAGATTCATAGTCTTTATTAATGAAGTTTTGGCTGAGAACTTTACTTGATGTCTAAATAAATACGTCCACCTCGCTGTGACGTCACAACATAGCCAGACTCCAAAACATACTTGCCAACCTTGAGACCTCCGAATTCGGGAGACAGGGGTGGGGGTCGGCCACCGTGTTCAATGGAGAAGTCTGATCTACAAAATTTGCAGGCAGTATACCCCTTCCACTTCGAGCTGTCCTGGAGTAACTGAAATTATTTTTTTCAATCATTTTGGAACTTGCAAGCGTACTTCTTCTTCTTACTCGTCGTCGCCATGTCTCTTCTTCGTTCTTCTGCTTCGTCTCTGTTATGTTTTTGAACGTTACTACTTGCCATAGTTTTGAAGCAATGCATGATGGGAATCCGGATGTTGTGTGTCAGTGTATTAATGTGCCGGCTATAATAAACACACGCTGAGAAATAGCTCCGTGCCTGCCTACTTTATGGGTTATAGATAAACCTATGGATAACGGAGACATATATAATAGTCTCCTTTTCAGGTGAGAGAGGACGCTAAAGGCAGTGCCTTTAAGGCACGCCCCCAATATTGTTGTCCGGGTGGAAATCGGGAGAAATTCGGGAGAATGGTTGCCTCGTTAGATTTTCGGGAGGGGCACTGAAATTTGGGAGTCTCCCGGGAAAATCAAGAGGGTTGACAAGTATGTTACAAAACTCTGCAACAGAGTTATCCAAAATGGCGTCCATGCTCACGCCAAAATGCATTAACCTTATGATTTGATGCCTGGGCATTGTTTAACACAACTGCCCAACATTCTCACGACATTTATTAGTCAGAAAACACAAAATATATCAAAGGCTCTCTATAAGAAAACCATTCATCATACCTACTCAGTGGCCTTGTGGTTAGAGTGTCCGCCCTGAGATCGGTAGGTCGTGAGTTCAAACCCCGGCCGAGTCATACCAAAGACTATAAAAATGAGACCCAATACCTCCCTGCTTGGCACTCAGCATCAAGGGTTGGAATTGGAGTTCAAATCACCAAAAATGATTCCCGGTGCGGCCACCGCTGCTGCTCACTGCTCCCCTCACCTCCCAGGGGGTGGAACAAGGGGATGGGTCAAATGCAGAGGACACATTTCACCACACCTAGTGTGTGTGTGACAATCTTTGGTACTTTAACTTAACTTAATCTTTTGGAATGGGTGTCTTTGTCTTTTTATGATTCGTAATTTTGTTAAACCAGCATAGCCCTGTTAATGCCTTGGCCTTTTATTACGGTTTTTGCTCAACAAACAGATAGCATCATCCATCTCTACCGTTCTACACCTCCCACTTTTCCCCATTTCTCATTCTTTTTTTTCCTCTTTCTTTCATAGCATTTCTACCTTCTTAAATCCCTCCTATTCATAGTAATCAGATACGTCGGGAAGATGGTGTTGCTCCTGATGATTAATTCCGGGCAAAGCAAGTGAGACCCTCCCACCTCCACAGCAACGTGACAGCAACAATGAATCAAAACTTTAACCTTCCCAGATTAGACATTGCTTTCATTGATCATTTGAGACACAAAAGAGAAAATGAGAAGTTAGTAAAATTATGTATTATTACTGTAAGCATATCTGTGAAGAAGAGTGAATATAGCATAAACAATGGTTGTCCTCCCTGCGCCTCCTTAGGTCTTTAATATGCACCATATACAACCACATAAGTCAGCCGCTCCATGAATAATTAAGACACTCTAATTGTGAAGTTTGAGGCGTGTGTGCACCCCTGCTGCCTTCAATGGACTGCCATCCCTGAAGGAATTCAAAGTGGGAAATGTCTTCGCACCTTTAATTTCTGTTTTAGCTAATTGGTAAATGGGGGTTAACTTAGGAGGCACTATAAGCTTTACATGGGCATGCACAGCATGAGAGCCGCTGATTAACCATGAAGCTCTGACTTCATGATGCAGAGGAGCTGCATTACATTTGTCCACACGTCAGAGAAAAAGATGTTGGTGTTTTCCAAGTGCAACTCATGCTGATCCTTCTTTGTGTGTGTGTGTGCGTAGATGTGCATGTGAGTGATCATGGTTATGATAATGGAAGGTTGGTGACAGAGGACGATAACTGTTATGCTGATGAATGTTTTACAACGATGATGATGATAATTACACTCCTCTTGGTCTCGCATCCATCAGTTTTAGATTAAACATCCTGCAGGCATCTTGTATTACTACTTTTAGCTACTGCTTCGCATATACTGCCTGATTTGCATTGTTTCCCCATCAGGCACTTGATTCACCGCTCTTATTTAAAGGAACTTGCAAGTAATGTATCAAATGTATCTGCCTTTACAAAGATGGAAACACTCAGCTTTGAGAGAGCGGTATCTAGTCTGTTTAGTTAACCATACACTATGGGCCTGATCCACTAAGATCCAAATACCATGGGCCAAACAGCATGTGCAAACAATAGAATTGTGTGTACTATTAGTGGGTGTGTATATACACTTGATAACTGGTGCAGATCACTGTATTTAAATTAGTTTTTTCTGTGTATTATGCATCCTTCACCATGGCTTGGAAACATGTAGCAGACATCTACAGTATGGACCACTTTTTCCGGGCATTGTAGAAGCAGTCCTGCAGTGCATCTACTATGGGACCTACTTTTTTAGGACGTTGTGGGTGCGAATTGCGAGCGTGCGCTGAATTGTTCCAGTTGCAAGAAAATGCATATTGCGTTAATTTTTAAAAATATATATTAAAAAAATGAACGTCATTAAAAAACGTCAGCAGACACCAAAACGCATCAATTTAATTCGTTTTAATCAGCCCGTTAAGTCATCTAGCAGCTATAAAGTTAAAAATTATATTACTGAATAGACCAATGGTGTCCAAACTTTTTGACTCGGGGGCCGCATTAGGCCAAAAAAATTTGGTGTGGGGCCAAAAGCCGATGTAAAGTAACAATATACAGTATATACACACATATACAGTAAATAGCCTATATTTGTACATATACAGGTATACATATAATATTAATATATTATATATGTATATGATACAATTTTATATATATATATATATATATATATATATATATATATATATATATATATATATATATATATATATATATATATATATATATATATATATATATATATATATACCGGTATACTGTATATACAGTGGGGCAAAAAAGTATTTAGTCAGCCACCCATTGACAATCAATGGGTGGCTGACTAAATACTTTTTTGCCCCACTGTATATATATATATATATATATATATATATATATATATATATATATATATATATATATATATATATATATATATATATATATATATATATATATATATATATATATATTTTTTATATATATACTAGATATTAAATATATGTGTAATGTAATTAAATAAGCATCTAAATAAATTTGATATCAAAATCACTACACTAACTTAAGTTGTTTTTTTAATTATTTTTTACAACTACAGTATGTTTTCACCATATAATTGCTCCACTTATGGGTCTCACAAAAGTGTGAACACCCCCCACATTTCAATCACATATCTTCTGCTAATCCAAATCCTCTCTGACAAAATAGGAGTCTCAGTAAAATAGTTTTCAAAAGCAGGTTTTTTCACACATGAGCTGTGTTCTGTAAATTTTTAGTTTGACTGTAATAATTATGACATTATGTGGGGTTGTATTTTACATTTTTGAACGTATTACTTAACATTGAGGTGTTCAAATTACAATTTATTTGAACTTTCATGTCACAAAGTCTTTAAAGATAAAAATACATTGTTTTTAAACAATATTTGTATGTTTTCTGTTTTTTAGTATCGATTTGGGCACCGTTTAAGCACCAGCACTGTTTCATAAGTACCGATTTGATACTAAAATCGGTAAATATACCCATGCCTATTGAACATGCCTCTGTAATTGTGTCTTGCCTACAGTTAAGTGGGATGGTGGCAGCGTCATGTAGGGTTGCGTGTTATCGACGTTATACGATATAAATTATATAAATTACTCAAATTATATTTTTTAATACTATCATTATATTGGGATAATGCATGTTGAGGACACATTCTATGCGTGTCTGAAATTTGACAGCGACCAGCGAACGAACACAATGTAGCATTCTAATTAGCGGTTAACTTCCCTCCACGATGCAAAGCCACTTCTAAGTCAGAAATCCACGCCTCCATGGCGGCAAATACACTACCTTTCTTACAAGTATCATCACTGGAGGACGAGGAATAGCTAAACATGCTCCACTACACACTGTAGGAGGATAAGCTAACCGCTAACCGCAAGTTAGAGCTCTTAGATGTAAACAATGGTGGGCGGATCGATACAAAGATTGACAGTACTCCAGTGGTCGATATTTTTTATCAAAAAAATATATTTTGTAGTTTTTGATATTATGTTATTAAAATTTAGGAAATAATTCCCTGTACATGAGAGGGCTTTAGGGGCAAAACCAAAGGATTTAAATCAGAGCCAATATTAGGACATCATTTGAATATTTAATTGATATTGTTACATAGCCATCCTGTGATTTTGTCTGATAATAATTGGGATCAAAATGCAATAATTCAGTGATCTTGAACATTTGTAGTATCAGTATCAGCATCGGTATGACCAATACTGCCCCTGTAACTACAGTACTTGGTAATGGAACTATACACACATTTGTAGAATCGAAACAGAAGAATAAGTGAAGAAAAAGTTTTTTTTTTAACATTTTACCAGATATGTAGTTAGAACAATGTTACAACAGAAAGTAACCACCCATGACAATAAATTAGCAAGTAGATTAATTCTAGTTTTGAGAAAACAATACAATCAGAAATGACGCTAGATGTTACTGCCTGTCAGCATCCACATTAGGAGCCTTTGAAACCAATTTTAAAATGTTTTCATTATCATTTATATATCAAATAATATATTGGGATATATATTGTTATCGCAGGAGGCTGCAATATATATTGCAATATATATTTTAGGCCCTATCGTCTATCCCTAATGTCTTGTTCTGGAGCTGCATTGGTGCGGCCAGCACTTTGGAGCTGTGGTTATTTGAAGGAAACATGAATTCCAACATGTGTGTGCTGAGACATCCTGAAGCAGAGTTTGCGAGGTGTATACTCACTTGCGAGGTGATACATTCTTTTCCATCGCCTGAATCTGAATCCTTAAAAACCATAAAAGTACACCACTCAGGCACCGTTTACACTAAGGTTATCCAGGGTAAATCACACCTAACCTTATCCGTGTCCACACACAACAATGCCACCATTTAAGACCCCCTGCCCCCCTCCGTCCGCCGGCGCAACGCGACCTAGTACGCATGCGTGGGAAAAAAAATTTAAAGCGTCCATCTGCTCCAACCTCTCCATTGGATGACTTTACTTCACTGTGAAGTTATTTAAAAGAGCTATATTGTAAATAGTTTGCTGTGCATTTTACATTTGTTTGCTGTGTTTTGTTTGCAAGTTTTTAAATTAAAATGTATCTTCTTAAAACAATATCCAGTGTTGTGGTATTTCAATTAACTAGAATCCAGTGTGCTGTGGGGCCCTATTGTAGTGAATCACACCTGAGACATCATAAATTAATCAAATCTTTATTAGACATGAGAAAGTAGACAATGCGATAAACAGTTTGGGACACGAGGGGATGGTTTCATCTTTCAGCTGCGCGCTAATGGCGGAGTTAGCGAAGATGCGGGCATCATGCACGCTGCCTGGCCATTTCACAGTCACGTCCATAAAGCAATATTTGTAGTCACACACTGCCTGTATCACATGCACAGGAGGAAGGGATGAAGTTTTTCGGTAAATAGACTCACAGCTGACACGGACATTTGAAAGTTCTCTTGCCGTCTGAGATGTGTTGTATCCGAAATAGCTGCAATCGTCCGTTGCCTTCTCTTAAGGTATTGATGGTTGTGATCGACTCTGGCTGTCGTCCGGGTTCGCAGGACCACCAAGGAAGGACATTCTGATGAGCAGGTTTGACGTTATTTCATTTTTCAATAAAACCTCAAGTCTCAGGTCGAATCGCTTTCCAGCTCCTTCCTCTTCCACTGCTCGTTCTCCCGGTCGCTTTTCAGCCGGCCGCGTCTTCTGTGTCTCGCTCCCGGTCGCTTCCTCTCGCGCTCAGCATCCGCTTCTCGCTCAGCTGCGTGCGTTGCTGCTTGCTCTTCATGCCCCACTGGCTCTCCACCTCCTTCTACCCTGTCGTTCTCGGCTGCCGTCCTTTTAAACACTGAGAGAGGATTAATTGATTGTGCCCAGCTGCCCGATCCCCGCACCTGCAGTCCATTTGGATGCGCGTCCACCGGCCAGGCCTCCTCGCCGCCATCTTGAAGCGGGCCCCGGTGTGCCCTGCCCCGCTGTCGGACTACCGGCCACGCCTCCTCGCCGCCATCTTGGAGCGGGCTCCGGTGTGCCCTGCCTCGTTGTCGGACTGCCGGCCACGCCTCCTCGCCGTCATCTCGGAGTCGGCCCCGGCGGGGCACGTCTCGCTGTCGGTCTGCCGGCCCCGCCTCTCACAATGGTATTTCCAGAAGCGCCTGTACATGTACAAGAAGGAGAAACACGGACATGTCTGTATGATCCGCCTCCATCTTTGTTATGGCGCGGACTTTCTGGCGTCACTTCCTGTGTGGGAGCGGTCTTTCTGGCGTCACTTCCTCTCCGAACTCCCATTGTAAACGATCAATAAGTCTATACAAAGTTAAGTGCCGGAGATTCAAGAAATGCATGACTGACTTACCCGTGTAAAAATTTGTCCGAGGAGGGGGAACTTAAACGATGGTTTAGTGTGGCTGAAACTGGGTTTGGGCTAAATAATTATTCGTTTAAGGGGTTAAACGACTTAGTGTAGACATGGCCTCATTCACCTCACCGGTGAGCCAGCCATTGATATTGCCTTCATCGTTGTGTCATTGGCAGATGTAGGTGTTTGTGTTTTTACCTTCTTTGTCTGTGACCTAATCCCAGTTTTGTCGGTGATAAGAGTGCGGCGATATCTGTTATAGCCTCAAAGCCTTGTGATGAGCTCTTGAGCTAAAGTGTAATTTGTCAATCCGCTCCACTCTCTGTGGCCTTTTGTCCTTGTTACTGTCAATTTTTAGAACTCCATTCAGTCCAGGCCCCCTAATTGTCTGCCTTTACGTTGCATGTTTAATCTTCTCATCACTCAACTTCAGCCTCCCTTTCTGTCTAATTCACACAGTCTTTACATCACCCCCCCAGTGGCACACTTAATCTCAGTCATTTGCCCGCTGGTTTCCTTAAGATGGCTAACTCTCAGGACTTGTTAGTGACTCAGGGACGATGGAAGAGAAGGCTTGCTAGTCCAACAGCGACTGAGCTTTTAGTCTGAAGGAGTTGACAAGGGTAGAAGGCGGGAGACAGCCAGAATAACGAACACAAACGTGATAACAGATACAGATAAGAGTTTTCTTCCAATTTAGATGCCTGTATGTAGTGACCACCCGCTGGTCTTTAAGAACTTGTGCTGAGTCTTGGAGTGGTAAAAAGCTTAATGTCTGGCGTATTGATAGCCGTTCTTTAAGGACAGAGAAGTACAGAGAGAGAGAAGTTTCTTTGATGCTGTATTTTATGGTGTTCAATTTAAAGAGTACTTAACCTCCTGTTGTTTTGTACTGAAATGAATTTGTATCTCCACTTTTTAAGTCTTAGCTGCATTCTGAACTTTTTATACCGCCCACTACTTATGAACTGTATCAAACAAGAACAAATATGACATGGCGAGATATGTGAGGAGGACTCTGTACTGTTCTCATGTGAACAGAATTAGAGAAGTGCTTAGACGTGAATTTCCAGAAGTATAAAACCCGCAGGAAATAATTTGATATTTCAGACTGCAACTGTTGCCAACCGAGAACTTTTGTGAACGGAAAGCAACAATTTAACAATATTCACTGGCATCCACGTTTAAAGAGAAGTTAAACAATGAAAGTAAAACAAAAGTAAAACTACTCACCCTTTCAAGCACCTCACATACACATAATGGAGAGGCAACTGAACAGTGTTTGCAATTTTGAGCTTTATTACAGGAAATATTAAACGTATGGTTGTTGCTTTGCATGTGCTTTTAAAGTATTAAAATCTTGTGCAATCTTTGCAGAATAAGTTCAATAGTCAGTTTATTGTTTTTTTTAGTTTGACACATTTTTTGTTCTAAAACACATTCAAAACGAATGTACATATTTGGTGCTAAATAATAATTTTATATGATTAAAATATGCATTTATAAACCTTCATAACTCTATTCCGACAGGATTCAAACTCAGTGCCACTTGTTTCTATCGTTACTAATAAACATTGTGGGGAAATTTGCATTATATTCTTATCAGTGACAGAGAAAGGAGCAGCTAGAATTACATTAGCGGTAAAATTTTATATGAAGCGCCCTGTCATTCATTATTGACATTTTGCATAATCATTTTTATGCAAAACAAGGACCTCAACGGATCGCAGGGCCCTACGCACAACGCATGATTTGCATATAGGGGGGGCGGCCCCGCATGTGAGCATTGACAATTTTAACTAAGTTATGATGTTGCATGGATGGATATGATGCTAAACGTGAGCCCCATGGACTCAGTAGTAGGTCCTGCTAGTTGTCTTTCGTGGAACTGTTCTTTAATGGTTCAAGTCGTACTTAACAGACAGAACTGTAGTCATGAACAATGAGTTTGTGCCTCCCAGTGCGCTGCTGTCTTCTGGGGTACCTCAGGGATCTATTCTTTGACTAGTACTGTTTTCCTTATTTGTGGCCCCTAAGTTTAGTTTTTGACAAACATAACTTTTTCTTTGATTTCTATCTGCAACTTCATTTACCGTTTTTTTCCGAACACACCTAACTCCCTGGATTCCTTTTTATTGCGTAAGAGACATCAAAGCATGGTTGCACATAATTGTTTTACATTTATCCATCCATCCATTTTCTATCGCTTGTCCCTCTCTGGGTCGCGGGGGTGACTGGAGCCAATACCAGCTGCATTCGGGCGGAAAGCAGGGTACACCCTGGACAAGTCCCCACCTCATTGCAGGGCCAACAAAGATAGAGACACAACATTTAAATGAGTCCGAAACATAATGCTAAGTGTTTTAATCCTAACATTTTCCCTAGTGCTGTCCCTTGTCTGAATTCTCTTACCCCCTACTGCAAACCCGTGGTAAAGAATCTCTGTGTTATTCATTCGGAATTTGCAAAACAAATTGACTCTGTTGTTAGTTAATCTTTTCCGGCTGCACCTTATGGCAAAAGTAAAGCCCTATTGGCATGCAAGACCTTAAAATGGCTATCCAGGCTTTTGTCAGTTCTCACTTCGACTACTGTAACCCTATATGTTTGTGTCAAATAACAGTTCATAAATTGTCTTTATCAGGCAAAAAATGCTCGACAATTGAGCCACATCACTCCAGTTTTGTGCTCTATTCTCTGGCTTCAGGTCCGTTTTAGAGGTGATTTTAAACTTTTAATGTTTGTTTTTAAGGCAGTTCATAGTACTGTGGCCATCTTAATTTGTGTGACGTCTTAAATATCCATCACACCAGTCAAGCGCTACGGCCTGCCAACCAACAGCAGCCGGGGGTTCCTCCGTCCAAATATAAACAGTGGGGCCATACGTCTTTCTCCTTAGCTAGTTCTAGACTTTGGAATACTTTACCAACCAAACTACGGACCATCACAGATGACATATATTAGGACTAAATTGAAGACCGACAGTTTTTATTCAGAGCTGCATTTGGTCCTTAAGATTACGGTGACACGTTTGTGAATTTTAACTGAATTTTCAATTGTTTTATTATATTTATTCACGTCTGGGTCGCATGGTAATGCGCTGGTCGTTTCCTTAAGATGCGGATGGACGTCCAGAAGCAGCGTGCAGGTGAGACAGATGATTTATTTCCAAAAATCAAGCAAGAATACAAAAACAGAAAAGCGTGCCGATTGCACAGGAAGCTATGGCAAAGGCTAAACAACTGACTAGCCATACAAAAGAGCAAGAAGCAGGTTCAGTCAACATAATTGTTGCGTGTCGCAAATAAAACAGCCAGGTAGAGTGTGGCGAGAGGCAGGAATAAATAGCTCTCTGATTAGTTCCTTGGAGCAGGTGAGCGTCCCGACCAATAATCTGAGGCAAGTGACAATAATCAGCACCCCTGGCAACAAAGAAACAAACCAGGGTGCTGAAACCGAACAAAATCAACAACTAAGAAAATACTAAACTTAAACAAAACATGATCTGGGCAACGGATCATGACAATTTATTATGTGCTCTTGTTTTTTGCTGTCCTTCTTGCACTGTTTTCCAGCGCTTTTGTTCAGCTATTGCTGATTTAAGGGGATTTACAAATAAAGTTTGATTGATTGATACATAGAAAAGTGATATATTTTTGAGACAATTTTTTAGAAATACAGTAACATTTCAATAAAGTTGAAGACAAGTAAGTTGTCACACAAAAGTTTGAGGTAAGACTGAATCATACATGTCCTCACCTTTAGCTGTTTTACTGTGTTTACATTGAACAGAGGTTAAATAATTTATCAATTTGTTTGTCATTAGCAAAGTAAAAATGTTTTTTTTTTTTTATTATTAATAATGTTTTTTGCAATGGCAAAAGTTCATCCTATAACAGATTATTTCTATTTCCATTAATTCTTCTGGGACAAATTGATTTGAAAGCTCCCGCAGCTTTTTCACAGGTTGTGGAAATTGAGTATGGCCCGAAGATAGTGGTAATTAATAAGATTCCCTCTTAATCAGGCAAATCATTGGTCTCATAGCTCTGAAACAGTTAAGGGAATCACACAGTTCAACAACTGAGTCATTCCTTCAGGAAATCAAAGTCTGTCATGGGTATTAGGATGTCATGTAGCCTTCTAGATACAGCATCTTGGTATCATGTCTGCTTGGAATCCATCCAATCCCTAGACCAAAATAAAGGACTATTTGCAAGTAATGGAAGGCATCCATCTGAGAATGTAAAGAGAAAGAGTGGCTCTGTATTTGTATTCGTTAGATCGGTAGGTTGGAGTTCAAATCCCAGCCGAGTCATACCAAAGACTATAAAAATGGGACCCATAACCTCCCTGCTTGGCACTCAGCAACAAAGGGTTGGAGTTGGGGGTTAAATCACCAAAATGATTCCCGGGCGCGGCGCCGCTGCTGCCCACTGCTCCCCAAGGGGATGGGACAAATGCAGAGGACAAATTTCACCACATCTAGTGTGTGTGTGACAATCATTGGTACTTTAATCTTAATATTAATCTTTATTCAACCCAAACACAACCCAATGTTATGGTATTGTTTGTAAGTAAATTCATTCTGATTTGGAAAAATAAGAACAAGATATAAAAATTGTGTTTGCTTGTAAACATACCAAAAAAATTAGTAAAGAAAATATATTCTAAAAGGACCATTTCAATAATGTTGTCAGAGGGAAAGACAACATTAATCAAAGGAAAGTAATTCTCCCTGCATACTCTTTTAGTTTGAAGTGCTGCATTTCAATAGAGATTAGAGATGGAAACATCAGCTCGACAACAACAGCTGTTTCGTGTTTTACATTTTACAGACTAATGGAAGCAAAATACAGACGGCCTGTTTATGTGCTCAACACATGCAGTATTCCCAACGGGGAATGTTGGGGAAGCCAGAAAAACATAGATTAGTAAGAGTTACTTTGTATTAAATAAAGCTAAACAAAAATAGCAAGCATCATACAGCATATGGAGCGTCTAGTTTGTGTTGTGTCTTGTTCTGATATGTTTAGCTGTATTTACCAGTGTTATAGTCCTTGATCATGCAGCATACGGTGTGCAATGTTGGTGTAAAGAAAAAGTGCATTCTTTGTTAAAGCAGCACTGGGTACCTTTTCAACCTTCATAAAACATTTTCATAACTTATAGGATGATATATTGACTTACAACTAGTTCATTAACACCTCTGCCGTGGCCTGAGGGGGATCTGTATCGCTATTACTGGCACTAAGCAACTTTGAAGAGGGTGGCAGGAACCCTGTCACACAAAAAACTACAATTGTGTTGACTTGCTCTACGGTAAACATCACTTTCCTCTTTCCCCATTCGTTAAAAAGACGGAAGTCAATGCAAACGCCAGTGTGCCACAAGAAAACTTAAAGAAGAAGAAGAACGCCTATGTGTAATTACTGCTATCACAGCAGGAACTGCAAAACAACCAAAGAAATTAAATGTTTTGTCCGAGGAGACAAAAAAAGGAAAAGAGAGGTTACCCGGATCAAAGGACAGTCATGATCAACATTGGCCCTGCTTTCACTCGCTGGCATAAGCTCAAAGATGAGGAGGGATTTTCGGTCAATGCTGCTTTTGCTCTGTTCTTGCTATACTAGTAATTGACTTTTGCCGCTCAAACCAAAATGCTTATGCTACTATTAGCTACCGGAAATTGGTAGTAGCAACAAATAGCCACCAGCATGATAGTTCGCAGTTCCACAATACTTCCTTTGAAAAAACTCTTCTTTTGTTTCGAACCTGCATACATTCTTGGTAGTAGCGTCATGTTTGTAGCACAATCCAAGATCATTTATTGATAGTGTCTGCTATTTAACATCAGCACAGCCATTAGAAACATAATATTTGTAATCTGTGCCAATATTACAGTATGACGATATATGCGCTAGTCCTCATGGGAAATGTGGTCTTCCTTCTGGCAAAACACTACCGCTTTGCTCCACTAGAGCCGCCAAAACCAACCAACACTGAAAGTTCTTAAGTGGGCTTTAAGTGTTTTTAAGAGATACAAGAATCACCATGCAAAAACATAGAAGAAAGAAGAAACTAAGTCTGATGAACATGTGGACCAAATTTAGGTGTTAGTGCTGCTATAATAACACTGTTCGGGGGGCGCTTTGTGTGTCGTGGCATATCATCGAACTTTGTGGTCACTTCCACGTACACCAGACCTGTGCCATACACATACAGTCGTGGTCAAAAGTTTACATACACTTGTGAAGGACATAATGTCATGGCTGTCTTGAGTTTACAATAATTTCTACAACTCTTATTTTTTTGTGATAGAGTGATTGGAGCACATACTTGTTTGTCACAAAAAATATTCATGAAGTTGGGTTCTTTTATGAATTTATTATGGGTCTACTGAACATGTGACCAAATCTGCTGGGTCAAAAGTATACATACAGCAATGTTAATATTTGGTTACATGTCCCTTGGCAAGTTTCACTGCAATAAGGTGCTTTTGGTAGCCATCCACAAGCTTCTGGTTGAATTTTTGACCACTCCTCTTGACAAAATTGGTGCAGTTCAGCTAAATTTGTTGGTTTTCTGACATGGACTTGTTTCTTCAGCCTTGTCCACACGTTTAAGTCCGGACTTTGGGAAGGCCATTCTAAAACCTTAATCCTAGCTTGATTTAGCCATTCCTTTACCACTTTTGACATGTGTTTGGGGGTCATTGTCCTGTTGGAACACCCAACTGCGCCCAAGACCCAACCTCCGGGCTGATGATTTTAGGTTGTCCTGAAGAATTTGGAGGTAATCCTCCTTTTTCATTGTCCAATTTACTCCCTGTAAAGCACCAGTTCCATTGGCAGCAAAACAGGCCCAGAGCATAATACTACCACCCTGCTTGACGGTAGGAATGGTGTTCCTGGGATTAAAGGCCTCACCTTTTCTCCTCCAAACATATTGCTGGGTATTGTGGCCAAACAGCTCAATTTTTGTTTCATCTGACTTCACATGGACAAAGATAAGACCTTTTGGAGGAAACAAAAATTGAGCTGTTTGGCCACAATACCCAGCAATATTCATGAATGTTTTTTGTGACAAACAAGTATGTGCTCCAATCAATCTATCACAAAAAAATAGAAATTATTGTAGAAATGATTGGAAACTCAAGACAGCCATGACAGTATGTACTTTACAAGTGTATGTAAACTTTTGACCACAACTGTACATTTACGCTTATTAATCTGGCCTGCCGGACGTTTCCAAATGACCTGAATATTGATGAATATTGTTTGTTTTGATTTATAAATGTTGGATACTCATGTTAATCAAGCAAAAATATTGCATTATGATTTAGTTTAATGTTTACCTTGTATGTCCTGGCTGGCAATCGGATCATGTCCGCTGGAACAAAACACTGATACTTAAGCCATTATACTACTTGGTTATACTATAGGGGCGGCATGGCGTAGTCAGTGGGTAGAGTGGCCGTGCCAGAAACCTGAGGGTTGCAGGTTCGCTTCCCGCCTTACATCCATATCGCTGCCGTTGTGTCCTTGAGCAGGACACTTCACCCTTGCCCCCGGTGCCGCTCACACCGGTGAATGAATGATGAATGAATGATAGGTGGTGGTCGGAGGGGCCGTAGGCGCAAACTGGCAGCCACGCTTCCATCAGTCTACCCCAGGGCAGCTGTGGCTACGAAAGTAGCTTACCACCATCAGGTGTGAATGAATAATGGGTTCTCACTTCTCTGTGAAGCGCTTTGAGTGTCTAGAAAAGCGCTATATAAATCTAATCCATTATTATTATTAATCATTGTTGGAATGTTTGAATTTTGCCCGCTGTCAATCATTGGCAAGAAAGCAGCCCCAGCCAATCAACAAGCTAATGGGCGGTGTAAAGGGACAAGCTTCAGCCTGAGCTGAATTTTTCAGCTTTGCACTAGTGTTTGACTTGTCTCCATTCAATAACTTAACACTATTTTTGGACCTAAAAAGTGCAGTTATCAACATGGTATTTGGTAATAGTGGGAATTTTTAAAAACAGTGGTTCTCAAACTTTTTTCACCACGTACCACCTTAGAAAACACTTGGCTTTCCAAGTACCACCATAATGATCAACTTTAAAATACAGTAGCTTAGTAGGCCTAATTATTAATTAAAAACAAGCAGAGGTTTTATTGAACAAATATATTGAATATTTTTGGCCATTAAACACAGTTTGAAGAGTACCACTGAGTTTAAATATACAAAAACTAAACTTTGCCGTTCCACTAGATGCGTACCACAGTTTGAGAATCACTGATTTAGATCATACAAAGTTAGAAGCATCATGTCCGCGCTTGTATAATTCAACATGTCAGCATTACAATCTCAACCCTTCTTGCCATTTCTTAACATTGTCTAGACCGGTGTGTCTGCAAGCCTGATGCTGTTGCAACAAGACATTTAAGACAGCTAACAAAACTGCCGCTCTCAGGCGCCTTTTAATGACTGTCCAAAATGTCACATTTGTCATTTTCACTTTTTGATTTTCTTTGTGGAGGATCATGCATGCTGACAAAAAGATCAGTGAGAAAAGCAACAGTCGCCTCAAAACAAGAAATGAAGCTATTATGTACTTTTTCCCATGCCAGTCAAAAAAAAAATGACAGCATGAACACAGATAGTACTCATACTTATGTAGCGCTTCAGATTTTTGCGCTGTACAAAACTGGCAGTTCGCCACACAGTTAGTATCCTACCATGTTATTACACAGACAGCTGTTATATTTACACAGTTGGTTTGATTGATCTCAACGTAAATGGAGTCTGGAGATGCCATTGAAGAATGTTCAATGTATTGTTTAAAAAAAATATGGTTTTATTTCAAATTTAATGTGATGGTGTACTGAGGTGAAATCATAAAATCAAATCGGTCTAAATTCTTGAATACTGTACCTAACTGAGACAACGCTCATGGCTGAAAGGGTTTCAGACTGTTTGAGTTCTGCTCCACTTAAATGCCTACTGAAATGATTTTTTTAAATTTAAACGGGAATAGCAGATCCATTCTATGTCTCATACTTGATCATTTCGCGATATTGCCATATTTTTGCTGAAAGGATTTAGTAGAGAAAATCGACGATAAAGTTCGCAACTTTTGCTCGCTGATAAAAAAAAGCCTTGCCTGTACCGGAAGTAGCGTGACGTCACAAGCGGTAGTGCTGCTCACAATTCCCCGTTGTTTACAATGGAGCGAGAGAGATTCGGACCGAGAAAGTGACGATTACCCCATTAATTTGAGCGAGGATGAAAGATTCGTAGATGAGGAACGTTACAGTGAAGGACTTGAGAGGCAGTGATGGACGTATCTTTTTTCGCTCTGACCGTAACTTAGGTACAAGCTGGCTCATTGGATTCCACACTCTCTCCTTTTTCTATTGTGTATCACAGATTTGTATTTTAAACCATCTCAGATACTATATCCTCTTGAAAATGAGAGTCGAGAACGCGAAATGGACATTCACAGTGACTGAACATGTAAATACACGATTAATAATTCAGCTTTGCGAAGCTAAAAAAATAAAAGCTAACCTAGCTACGTAGCCATTGTGATAGCAGCAGTCTCAAATGCAGATAGAAACTAAATTTAAAAAAAACCTGACTGGATGGATAGACAGAAGATCAATAATACTATTAAACCATGAACATGTAAATACACGATTAATAATATTCAGCTTGGCGAAGCTAAAAAAACAGAAGCTAACCTGGCTGCGTAGCCAACGCGATAGCATAGCAGTCTCAAATGCAGATAGAAACTAAATTAAAAAAAACCCTGACTGGATGGATAGACAGAAGATCAATAATACTATTAAACCATGAACATGTAAATACACGATTAATAATATTCCGCTTGGCGAAGCTAAAAAAAACAGAAGCTAACCTAGCTGCGTAGCTAACTTAGATGCGGCGGCGGGCGTTGTACGCTTTTGACGACACCCCGGCCGCCATCAGAGTCGGCAAGAAACATATATTTCCCCAAAGTTACGTACGTCACATGCACATATCGACACGCACGTACCGGCAAGCGATCAAATGTTTGGAATCCAAAGCTAGACTCACCGTAGTGCGTCTGCTATCCTGCTCAAAACACAACACAACCTCCTGGTGTTGGTGTTGCTGTAGTCCGCCGCTCCACCGATCGCACCTACAACTTTCTTATTTGCAGTCTCCATTGTCCATTAAACTAATTGCTCAATCGCTTTATTAACAAGCGGTAACTGGTTGTAGTTCAAAAAGTAACGCACACACATACACGAGCTGCTGTTAGCCAAAAGTCACGCTCACACACACTCAAGTTCTCCGCCAACTCACTCGCGCATGCGCGTTCCCCAAACCCTTAAAGACACAGTACACTAATGCAAATATCACAGATATTACAGTATTGTACTTAGCCGCTAAGACACCGATCGATCCCACCTACAACGTTCTTCTTTGCAGTCTCCATTGTTCATTAAACAAATTGCAAAAGATTCACCAACACAGATGTCCAGAATACTGTGGAATTTTGCTATGAAAACAGACGACTTAATAGCTGGCCACAATGGTGTCCCAATATGTCCGCACAATCCGTGACGTCACGCGCAAACGTCATCATACCGAGACGTTTTCGGCAGAATATTTCGCGGGAAATTTAAAATTGCACTTTACTAATCTAACCCGGCCGTATTGGCATGTGTTGCAATGTTAAGATTTCATTATTGATGTATAAACTATCAGACTGCGTGGTTGGTAGTAGTGGGTTTCAGTAGGCCTTTAATACAAATGTTCTTTACATCCCAGTGGAACTGTTAGTTGTATAGTTGCAATGTGCAGCCCTGCATACACGGGATTATGCACAGTCAACTTACATTGACCTCAAATTAGTGCAGTGTTAGAGAGTAATGCATGTAATTGATTATGTTCTGTTTGTGCAACTACTGTACATTAAGTGTTTCCCAGTCGGTCAGTACAACGAAACAACTGTGTTACATACTGGAAATAGTCATTGGATAAAGTTGCCCTTCTGCCGCAAACATTTATACATATAAATTGTTGCGTGTATACAAAAGCCTGAATTTCGTAGGCCTCGAAAGTGTGACATTAACTGCAACAATGGTTGTCTTGATCGCTTCAGGAAAAAAAAAGATTTTGGGACATTTGTCTCATTTCCAGCGCAGAAGATAAGCCAAGAAAGTCGGGTTAGTGAGCTAATACAGAGACGATAAATAAACTGCATAACAGCAGTAAGACAATCAAACATGTACCATCAGTTGGTACATGTTGGTGTGTTCATGGCATTTTCACACTGGTAAGTTTAAATCAGAGCCTGTTTTATTCTCTCAGGACATTCAATCGGTCGCAACTGGACTGTTTTGGTCCAGTTGCGATCAATTGAATGCCCTGAGATTACAATGACCTGGATGAAAACATTTATAGACCTGTTTTATTCTGTTGCACAAGTAGCATTTAGCAGCGTATTAGCTAAGCTAAGCTAGCTGCGTACAGTATTTGGGAAAAAAAGCAATACCCATATTCATAGATCAATAACTAAGAAGATTATAAATATTCCCCACATTAAAGCACAGTGTATTTCAGACTTGAAATATATTTGGTTTGAAACAAATTTCTCCAGGAGAAACCACACAGGGGCAAGTACTGTTGACTTACCTCTGAAATGACAACAGTCTTCTCTTTCTTATGTAAAATTCAGATGTTTTTCAAACACCCCAAGTCGGCTTGTCCGTGAGCCTTTGACGACTTTGCATTCCGAAATGTTTGGCCTGTAAAAAAAAAACTGACAACCAAGATACAGGACATGTTCAGCAGCTTGCCCACATCTCGTCTATTGGACGTGCTCATATGGATCAATTCCACCAATTTTACTTATTTTTTAAGGTGGAGAGCCTGGCCCAGTTTGTTTCGGTACAGTCCCTTGATTTTTTTCTTTCGTACGATCCATTTTAATCCAGTTTGTTGCTCTCTCTCACAATACTTCTGGTTGAGTACAGCCATGTAAACAAAGCCTACGTCCAGCAGCAATGGCTACACAGCCCCCCAAATGCATTGCGAAATGACGTGCCTATTGTATCGTGTTTAACATGTTACTGTTAAATTACATCCCACAATGATAATTCGACTGCTATTACAGAACACAAGTGCAATTCTGCCACATTGGTGTGGATATTAACTCAGCTTCTCATTGTGACAACACCAAGCAATGTGCTCTATTTTTCCTTATACCCCCGCCACAAGGTTACAGTATGTATTTGTTTGGCTTTGTCACTCTGTCAGTTAGTTGGGTTATGAATCTTACATTAATTCACGATTCAACACGATGCTTGATTCAAACCGATTCTCACAATATATTATTTGGTAAATAAATTATAATAAAACCTTTTTACAACAGCTCCTCTTGGCTGCTGGTGTATAACGTGTACACGCAGCGAGTAACCGCGCAGATGGCCTAAAAAAATGTATTCTTGAATATCTTGATTTGATTCAGAATCAAAATAAAAATTAATTACGATTTGGATGTGAATTTTCAAGCACCCCTATCAGTTAGTTACTTAGCAATAAAACTCAAAAAGTTATGGGTGGATTTTGATTAAACTTTTAGGAACGGTTGGAAATCAGATAAGGTACAAGTGCTTTAATTTTGGGAATGATCCAGAACTTAATGACATTCTTTGTTTACGTTACAAGGTTCAACTTCTTTGAGTATGCCTGCAGCTCCGCCTCCACCCACAGAGACAAAAAGAGTGGCTGACTTAAAAGAGGGTTTAATCCATTAATTTAATTCCACAAGAGATAGGGCCTTGTGTGTTACATTTTGGTCTTTGTGTTGGTGGCGTTGACCACAGGATGCAATAACATAGTGGCAGGTGATATGAATAAAGTCTTTAATAACAAAAGGAGATGCGTAATAGTGGTAACATATAGAACATGCAAAGTAGCAGAAAATACAAAAGATGCTCAGACAATGCACACCGAATGCAGTGGCATGAAAAATGTTAGATAGGCAGCAAACGTCCGTGATGCATTGAAGTACAAATGCACAAAATAGCAAGCTTAGTTACAATAGTAACACAAAACTGACGTTATTTCAGCAGAAGCACTAACAAGTAAGTAGCGGCGTATGCAACAAACAGACAATGATCCGTCAACAAGCTGCACTAAATAACCCAAATTGCCAATAAGTCCCAGCTGTGCACCAAGCACTAAAGGCACTGTCTGAGGTGCACAACCGGAACAGGAAATACCAAAATAAAAGACAACACAGGAAATAAGAAAAGTTCCACATGACAGGGCCGAAGCTCTCCAAGTGTTTTTTTAGTTGCTTTTAAAAACATGTATTGTTTATTATGCCCATCCGTACGTAACATTATATTTTATGCAGCGCTTGTTTCATGATGAAGACTTGTTAAAGGCCTACTGAAATAAAATGTTCTTATTTAAACGGGGATAGCAGGTCCATTCTATGTGTCATACTTGATCATTTCACGATATTGCCATATTTTTGCTGAAATGATTTAGTAGAGAACATCGACGATAAAGTTCGCAACTTTTGGTCGCTGATAAAAAAAGCCTTGCCTGTACCGGAAGTAGCGTGACGTCACAGGTTGTAGAGCGCCTCACATCTGCACATTGTTTTCAATCATGGACGCCAGCAGCGTGAGCGATTCGGACCGAGAAAGCGACGACTACCCCATTAATTTGAGCGAGGATGAAAGATTCGTGGATGAGGAAAGTGAGAGTGAAGGACTAGAGGGCAGTGGAAGCGATTCAGATAGGGAAGATGCTGTGAGAGGCAGGTGGGACCTGATATTCAGCTGGGAATGACTAAAATAGTAAATAAACACAAGACATATATATATACTCTATTAGCCACAACACAACCAGGCTTATATTTAATATGCCACAAATTAATCCGCATAACAAACACCTCCCCCCTCCCGTCCATACAACCAACCAATACAACTCAAACACCCGCACAACACACTCAATCCCACAGCCCAAAGTACCGTTCACCTCCGTAAAGTTTGTACAGCACATATATTTCCCCAAAGTTACGTACGTGACATGCACATAGCGGCACGCACGTACGGGCAAGCTATTAAATGTTTGGAAGCCAAAGCTGTACTCACAGTAGCGCGTCTGCTATCCAACTCAAAGTCCTGGTTGTGTTGCTGCAACCAGCCACTAATACACCGATTCCACCTACAGCTTTCTTCTTTGCTGTCTTCATTGTTCATTAAACAAATTGCAAAAGATTCACCAACACAGATGTCCAGAATACTGTGGAATTTTGCTATGAAAACAGACGACTTAATAGCTGGCCACAATGGTGTCCCAATATGTCCGCACAATCCGTGACGTCACGCGCAAACGTCATCATACCGAGACGTTTTCAGCAGAATATTTCGCGGGAAATTTAAAATTGCACTTTACTAATCTAACCCGGCCGTATTGGCATGTGTTGCAATGTTAAGATTTCATCATTGATGTATAAACTATCAGACTGCGTGGTCGGTAGTAGTGGGTTTCAGTAGGCCTTTAAGCTAATACAGTCAAGCTCTTTTGTAGCCTCTCACCGTATCTGTGTCGCTTCAAGTGGAAATTAGACTTCACAACAATCGAGGGAGCCTGGGAGTAAAAAAATCATGTCTCATGCATGTTTGGTTTAAAATCATCCCCTTAGGAATTATAGTAATAAATGCAAACTGCCTTAGAAGCACCCAGCAAATACACGTTTGATTGCATGTGAGCCTTAAGCCTTCCCCTAGTCGATGATAAACATCTTCCAATATCTTTGGCCCATTGCGGGCTGCTAGGGGGTGACACACATAAAACAGGTGTGTTGTTTGGGCGCACGATTGACATGTAAAACAGGGTCAAAGGGGACTCTTGCTGTGTTATTACATCAGCATCAGCGCTGCCGTCAAAACAGTATGCTCTAGTGGCTGCATGAACGCCTTTGTTCTACCATGCAGACGTGACTTGAAAACAACACTTACACATTTATTGGCATAAAGGAGGCAGCAGTGAGTCTTTAAAGACTTATGGCCTGATTTAGTAAAGGTTTGCGTGTACTGAAAAACATGCAAACCTGCACAAGCAAAGGTCATCTACTAAATGTGTGCAAAGTGGATTGTGTCTGTTTGGTGAGCAGAATAAAGCGTGCAATCCTTCATTAATATGCAAAATATATGCTGATCATCACCACGCCCACAATACCAGGAGTAGAAGATGCAAGTATAATTATTTAGCACGCGCAATGTGATACATCAACACTCATCACCGTTTTGCGAGCACTATTTTGGGTTTTATTTAGCACGTGTCAGAAGGACGTGCAAACTGCCAGTTGCACACACGGCTGCAGGATCAGTGCTCACACTGCACAGACAGACGCTGGACAGACAAGAATAATCCGTCCTAAGTGTGTGTCTCAACATTTTGGACAGGCAGAAATTTAAAATATTAAACATATCGTCTATTTAGCAACATCATTTTACAATTTTATAGCTACTCAATGATTTAAGGACTTATAAAAACAAATTCAATTTATGCGTTTTGGTGTTATTTAATATTTACATTTGATTGTTTCACATAGAATACATATTGTTAAAAAAAAATATATGTATACTTTTTAAACTTTTTTAAGTGTGCATTTTCTTTTTTCATTTTGAGCCACTGTAATGTGCCGCCTATATCCAATGAGCGCAACTTCAGCAGTAAAAAGATGCAGATACACTGCACGACTGCTTTTCAAATGCCCATAAAATGTACAACATGTCTCCTGCATGCTTGAAAACGTAGCAAAATGCCACAGGTGGGGCATGATAACATGAATGTGCAGTAAATGAGTGTCTCTGTGGTGATGCCCTCTATAGTACACGCAAAATGCTCATTTAAATAAGGCATTCTGCACCACTTTTCAATTGCACACACAGTCTTAGTAGATCGCATGCCACACGCCCACTAATGGTATATTTTACTTTACAAATTGCACAAGCTGTTTACCGCGTGGTGTTTGGATCTTAGTGATTCAGAACCAGGGAGTCTTGTTCGGAGTGCATGTGTGAGGTTTGAATTTCCCTCTAAGGCAGGGGTCGGCTACCCGCAGCTCTAGAGCCGCATGCGGCTCTTTAGCGCCGCCCTAGTGGCTCTCTGGAGCTTTTTAAAAAATGTATGAAAAATGGAAAAAGATGAGGGGAAAAAAATATATTTTTTGTTTTAATATGGTTACTGTAGGAGGACAAACATGACACAAACCTTCCTAATTGTTATAAAGCACACTATTTATATTAAACATGCTTCACTGATTCGAGTATTTGGCGAGCGCCGTTTTGTCCTACTAATTTTGGCGGTCCTTGAACTCACCTTAGTTTGTTTACATGTATAACTTTCTCCGACTTTTTAGGACGTGTTTTATGCCAC
Organism: Entelurus aequoreus; assembly: GCF_033978785.1. Lineage (NCBI taxonomy): Eukaryota > Metazoa > Chordata > Actinopteri > Syngnathiformes > Syngnathidae > Entelurus > Entelurus aequoreus. The sequence goes on from NC_084738.1 coordinate 29,098,669, forward strand.
TTCTATTTATGTCTCATTTTGTCCACCAAACTTTTAACGTTGTGCATGAATGCACAAAGGTGAGTTTTGTTGATGTTATTGACTTGTGTGGAGTGCTAATCAGACATATATAGTCACTGCATGACTGCAAGCTAATCAATGCTAACATGCTATTTAGGCTAGCTATATGTACATATTGCATCATTATGCCTTATTTGTAGCTATATTTGAGGTAATTTAGCTTCCTTTAAGTCAGGGGTCTCAAACTCAATTTACCTGGGAGCCACTGGATTCAGAAACTGGGTGAGTTTACAGTTACGGTAGCACAATTAGCCCCGAACGGGCTAACATCACGACTAACGTGTTACACGTCTGATTCGCCCAGCGACTCTCTGTCGGAGTATCAGCGCTGGGGTCCAGTGCACCACACTTTTGTATTGTCGCTCGGTCCTTCGGCGGAGTGCTTTGGAAGCTACCGGACTGCTCGTCTTCCCCGCCGGACTGTTTACAACAGGGGCGGGAGCGAGCAGGCGGGCTAGCGAGGGAGGCAGGGCGGGAAGGAGGGAGGAAGAGCGTGTGCGGCTGTCGTGGAACAGCGGCAAAATGTTTCTCTGCTTGCATCACAAGTGACATCAATGCATACTTGCCAACCTTGAGACCTCCGAATTCGGGAGATGGGGGGGGGGTTAAGGTGTGTGTGGGGGGGTTGAGGTGGGCGGGGTTGGGAGGAGGCGGGGTTGGGGGTAGCGGGGGTGTTTTTGTAGCCAGGAAGAGTTAGTGCTGCAAAGGATTCTGGGTATTTGTCCTGTTGTGTTTATGTTGTGTTTAGGTGCGGATGTTCTCCCGAAATGTGTTTGTCATTCTTGTTTGGTGTGGGTTCACAGTGTGGCACATATTTGTAACAGTGTTAAAAAATAAATAAAATAAAATATGACCACCCTCAGTGTGACATGTATGGCTGTTCCTCAAGTATGTCTTGCAATAACTTGTGTGTGTCTGCAGAAACCTCATACAACATGTGTCTGCCCACGCTGTTAGTATGGAGAAAAAGATGATGCGGTGACAGTTTCAAGAGAAAATAACGTCTCGCGGGCCGCAATTGGCCCACGGGCCGCGTGTTTGAGACCCCTGCTTTAAGTCATCTTAATTAAATTTATATCTCATGACACACTATCTGTATGTAATATGGCTTTTAATTTTTTGCGGCTCCAGACAGATTTGTTTTTGTATTTTTGGTCCAATATGGCTCTTTCCACATTTTGGGTTACCGACCCCTGCTCTAAGGGATTATAATAACTATAATAAATTAAAAAAACACATAATTTCAGGAAGCCATTTGTTTAAATTGACCCAGAATTAACAACAATTAACAACAAAAATGCTAATACAGTGTAACCCATTTAAGTCAAACCTGTTTTTGTTCATTATCCACTGTGTTCCTAGTATTACTAAAAAAGTGCCCGCTTAAGCCGAGGTCGGCTTACATGGTTGACGGCTTTTCTCAACATACTGTAAAATTTGAGATCCAAATGAATAATTTCTATTTGAAATTTGATTATCGCCAAGCAGTGTGAAATGAAACAACTCATACCTCTAAAAGGAGGGAAAACAGGAAAGGAACTTCCTTTTACTCTACCTCCAAAGACCAAAAGTATTTTCTTCTCTGGCGTTCGACTTCTTAGTTGTCCTTACATTTATTGTTCCAGTACTTCATGTGTGGATAGAATAGAATAGAATTCCATTATTGTACGCAATAAACCAGAGTTACAAACTAGGGATGGCTACTGAATTTGGTACTTTTATAGGCACCGACATAATTTTATCGGTACTGCTGGATATCGATTAAAGTAATATCAGTAGATATTTTGACATTATTTTTGTACATGACGTCACCTCCCATTGCAAACTCGGCTGGCTCAAATTTCAATGTCAACAAAGCAAGTTTGTGTGCAAGTGCTAATTTACATTGGATTTGCCGTGGACATGCTCCTGATTAGCATTACAAGGCGATTTCCCTCAAATTTGGTAATGAAAACTAAAACTAAGATGCACATTACAATCAAACAGCACGTGTATTTTTTATAGCGCTTTACTTTACCTGAAACGATGCCCAAAGCGTTTTACATTATACATTCCATTCACACACACATTCACACATTGATGGCAGAAGCTGCCATGTAAGGTGCTAACTATGACACATCAGGAGAAAGGTGGAGAAGTGTCTTAACTCAATGACACAACAGGGCTGTGGCTAGGATGGCGGAAGCTTGATACGAATCGGGAACCCTCAAGCTGCTGGCACGACTGCTCTCCCATCAGAGCCACACCGTCCCCAAATATACAATTAATACACTACTTACAATATAAACACTTTTTAGGGCGCAACAAAAGACTATATTAATCTTAGCGACAAGGAATACTCCCTGACTAGGCAACACCCCTTGCAGGCTATACACTACTGCCATCTAACGTCTTGAATTGAAATGATGCTAGAATGAGACTCAGAAATGTAAGGACTGAGTAGCATGTTAAACATTTTTTTTTCATTTTAATTATTAAACTAATTAACATTTATCAACACATGAACACACGCAGAAGTACCAAAAATTTATAATGCTTAGTACCGGTATTGGTTTCCTGGTACCGTATATTGGTACTGAATCGGTTCAAATGTAAAAGGTAGCCATTCCAATACCAAAGGGTACATCAAACTTATACTTCTGCTCTCACATGACAGCAACATACCCTGTGTGTAGTTACACAGTTTTAATTACAACATGCACACAATAACTTCCTGGTCAGCAAAACGTATGCTTCAAAATAAAAGCATGGCAGTGATAACCTGGATTCTACCGTAGCTTCGAACAAAATGTGACCATTTATGTTTTAAGAAGTAAAACGTCAACATAGTATTGGTGGTTATGTTGACAACTGCTCATGTCGACGTTAGACTGCCAACGTTCCCCTTAAACACAACAATACAGCAGCAGTTATTATAAGTTTGGGGCTAATATTGGTCACGATACATTCTGTATATAATATATAGCTAGAACTTTGCCGATGTTTGGCCTTGTGAAATGAAATAGCAAAAAGCAGTTCAGCACTTTCTGCCTTTTATATAAAAAAACAACAACCCATCTTTTCTGTCTTTTCTTTTTTTGGCGAGCTGATAGGCTCATCTTCTCGTTGCTCGCTCTCTCTTTTGTGAGTGTGAATAAAGTAGCTAATGGTGCATGAAAATGGTGGCAGCGCTGTCACATCTACAGACAGAGTCTGTCTCTGTATGGCATTATGTTAGTGAAAATACACATTCACCAGGATGAGACTAAGGTATTATTTTTTTCTCCTGTTGTGAGGATTTATGAAAGCTTAATGACAAGATTATTATCACAGGAAAAAAGAAAGTATTATACATAGGTTTATATCAAGAATGACGTTTCTTTTATTTTTATCCTATGTTTGTGTATTTCATAGGTTTATATCCGCATCCTGGATAACGAGTGGAACGTGTACAGACGCTACACCGAGTTTAGGGAGCTTCACAACCGCCTGAGGTCCCAGTTTCCACAGGTGGACACGTTCAACTTCCCACCAAAGAAAGCCATTGGGAACAAGGTGAGCTCTTACTCGAATACAATCATTTCCGGGCTATAGAGTGCACCTAAGCCACACCCACTTCATATTTGGACACATTTTATTTTGTACTTATGTGAAGTCAAGTGACTATTATTTGTATAGCACTTTTACTCCAGAAACTCAAAGCGCTTTACATGATCTACACCTTTTAAGCTACATTTAAACCAGTGTGGGCGGCACTGGGAGCAGGTGGGTGAAGTGTTTTGCCCAAGGACACAACGGCAGTGACTAAGATGGCGGAAGCTGGAATCGAGCTTGGAACCTTCAAATTACTTGCACGGCCGTTCTACCTACTGAGCCACGCACAAGTCTATAAGCCGCAGGTGTACACATTAATACATGAAATGTTTACACAGGCGCTTGTGTTCATTCATAAATTTAACAAAAGTCAGTGCCTGTAACACAGCATACAGTAGCATACAGAAAAGTCATTTAGCGCTGTCTTTGCCGTTCTCGGTCGGCCTTTCGGGGTTCGTTATTCTTGGTGGATTTCCATTTTGTGTGGTGGCTGTTTCCTTTTTTGATGGCCGCGTCGAACGCCATTCGGCTTTGGGGCTGTCATGTGCATTTCATTGTGTCTTTTCCATGATGAGGGTGAGTCCATAATGCACTAAATGGCTGACTGTAGGATTGTGTGAGTGGGTTTGATTTCTTGTGAACAATTTCATTGGTCAACCATGACCCATTTGGCAATTTCATTGGTCTGATGTAATCACACTGAATTTATTGGTGGCATGTGAAGCTTGTGAACCTGAAAAGAATCCATAAATTTGCCCCATCATTGCATAAAGCATGGGTTTACAGTCCTGAAATTAGTTAATTGTTAACTCCTTTTCTGGAGTTGTAACTTGCCAAGAAAATGTATCTTTTCAAACTGTTATGAACAACACTTTCATCTGAGCTGCTGTTATAAGCGGCTAGGTTTTGTTGAAGATTTTTTTATGGTGCACCATGTACTGTATATGTTACGTATATCCTTCATAAGTATATTTTTTCATATGTATGTGTGTATGTATTTCTAGTAAAATGGAGATAAATACAACATATAAAAACCACATAATATTTTATAGAAAATGCAAAAATTGCAAGAACCTCGGCAGGCAGTAGCTACATGGAACATAAAAATGGAGGCGCAGAACAGTATGGAGCAAACATCAAGGCAACCGTAATGCTAATTGCTGGGAATATGTCCACAACATCCAATCTGCATCTGATTAAAGTGTGCATCTTAATTGAAGTGTGAAAATATACGTAATCTGGCAGGTGCTGCTTCTTTGGTTAGCAACACATCTTACATAGACACTTTGTCTCTGTTGAACTGAGATCATCACATTACCCTAATTTTTTTTATCCCCAACAAGAAATAAGTCATCCTTTCTTTTCCAAGTTGATGACTTTGAGGATTAATTGAGAGATATTTGATGGAATGTAGTATACATTATCATAAACAATGGGAGTACATTAAGGTCTTCTATCCCCATGCATTCCTAGATAATGAACCACTATGTATCCAGTCAAGTACACTGAAGTCCCCCTTTAATGTTTATGTACTCAAACAGTCTTTAGACTCAAGGTCATATGTTGGCGCTGCTGCAGCTTTAGAGTTAAGGGTTAAAGGAGACTTTTTTCACCGTATGCAATAAATTAATGACATTAAAGTAATCCTGGCTTGCATTTATATAAGGTAATGTTGGCTTGCATTTGTATAATGTAATGTAATGCCACAGAAGTCAAGATGATGTATCACACCGTGGCTCGTAATATTGTTAAAGAGATCATGAGTTGTGAACATTTCCATGTACCTCTATGAAACAATGATCTATAAAAGGTGTATCTCCTGCCGTACAAAGCAGGTGGTTGTAAATGGGAGTTATAGTTATAGATGCTCATTTTTCTTCAGGTTTTTTACAGTTATTTGCAGTACACACACATACACACACATCATGGGGGACAGTTACAGCCTCAGGTTCCCTTGGTCCTTCACCACCTCCAGCAGAATGGCCATGCCGCTGTTCCATCCTTCCTCCTTTTTATTCTGTCCTCCCCTTGCTCCCCCCAAACGTAATTTGGTTCTGACCTGGATGCTTTGGTTGGGTGGGTTTGAGGCCGCCATTGCCAAAAGCTGTGGTCAAGCTCACAACCTTCAAAGGGGCTGCACTTTCATGGCTGGAAACCAAACTAAATGCTGAGATAAGCATGCGTGTCCACTGTGTATTGCATATATATATATATATATGTGTTTTTATTCCCCAATACGTGTGTCTGGAAGTGCAAATGTCTATCTGAGGACCTCGGCTGTCATTGTGTCCATGAAGGTCCTAAAACCTATTACACAGGAGGTTTGTGTGAATTATTGGTTTGCAACATCTTTGCCAACTTGCATTTGTCACACTCAGTCCACGTATCAAAGTAGCAATCCTACACGCTCCTGGACAGAAATAAGGCTAAATAGGGGAACACATAAAACATTTTGGTGGTGACTTAGTTTTATTTTGACTGAATATTAATAACATTATAGGTTTCCAACCTTTTGTATGATCTCAATCTCTCTAAAATGTTATGAGCCAAAAATATATTCTATGTCCAGGTGGTCACATCGGCTCTATAACGCACAGCATTTTTGATGACCAAATCAGGTAAATATTCAAAAGATTAAATTTTTCCAATCAACTTGATACTTTAATAGCAGTATAATGTCCAAAATATGTCAGTTAATACCGTATTTTACAATTCGCACCCGCTAAATATATATATATGTATATTTTTTATCCATATATTAGCTGTACCGGACTATAAGCCACAGATATATACATTGTAAAATTAGTTATTTATGCAGAAAGATTTTGTAAATATCCGTCTTTGGGCACCCCACGATTAGATTCGATTCTTGGGGGTAACGATTCAATTAGGAATCAAATAAAATTGACTTTCAATATCTGTTAGCAAAAATGTCACTTTAAAAAATATTGAACATCTCAGTGTTTTTTTCCCAGTTGGAAAACCTGTTTTGTTTGGATTTTTTTTGTTGCCATCGCTTTCCAACAAATTGGGCTTATAGTGGCTCGTTCATCCTTGTTGAAGGGCTTATCTTGCTCATTCGTTTAATGCTGAAATATTCTCAATCATATTTTTTCCTCCTAATTTGTGCTACGCCCACCAACACAACGATTGTGGGTGACTGACAAGAGGATTATCGTTCATTTAAATTTGCTAATGAATAAACACGCTCAGGTGCTGAAAGCGATGCACACAGTAAGCCCTTTTAAAGCGAGAGACGACGGCAAATGTCTTAATTATATATCATTTATCATTCGATTAATTGATTTATTGGCCCAGGCCTAATTAGTATTGGCTCCCTTTACCTATTTCGTAAACTCTGTAAATAAGCCAACCGGAACGACACAAAACATACATAAAAGAGTACTAACCCACCATCAGTGTGAGCCGTGAAAGGTGCGTGACTGTCGTAGTGTGGTTTTAACATTCTTTTCACACCGGTAAAAAGACCAGCTCGCCGGTGGCACTCTCAGTGCTCACTCAGAACATTTGTCCCAGTTGAGTCTACCAGACTTATGCAATGAATTAACCAAAGCCTTGAATATTTTGTCCCTAGAAAAAGTCCTTGTACAAGCAATACCCTTTTTAACTGTAGTGTTGACCTCAGACTGTGCTGGCCCACTTTTACACTGCGCAGTGGAACCCATTTCCCAGGTCAGTTGGCCACGTGATGGCACTGTTGGTTTTCCTTTTCCCATTTCCTTCTGCAACCAAACGGCCTCTGATGCATTTAATATTGATGACAGTTTTTATTCCACCAAAAGGAGTGGTGGGGTCATGTTCATTGCCTGTTTACTTTTGCTTTTAAACCCGTCCAGCAACAAAAGCGCTTACAAATAAGAAAAAACGTGAAGACACAATCATGACGGTTATTGTCGATCATAAGCGCAGAGATGGGCAAAAAAAGATATAACGCGGTCATTGGGGTCCACAAAATACCGATCGTGTTATTTCCCAAATAGCTTTATTTAGAAATCCTTATTTATTACCGTTTTCTTTTAGAAAAAGTTATGCGCAGTAGGTTGGTTGCTTAAACCTGCTTGGAGGATAGTGGCCCCACGTGACGTGACGTGAATAGTGTATTGTGCTCCCACGTCACAGAATCGGTCGGGCACTATCCACCAGTAGGTCTGGACATCACTGGGTCAATATTTTGTTATTTTTATTTAGTTTTTTTCAATGTCTTCTTTTTGGAGACTTTCATACAGATTTACTGTAAGATTCATTGCAAAGGTCTCCCAGGATGCAAACGACAGCAGGAAGCAGCTTTCAGGTAAGAATGCTGGTTTAATTCCAGAATAAAAACACACAAATATACAGGGCATTAGCATAGCGTGAAGCTAACTGAAACTCAATAGTGAACAACTGGATAGTCTAAGTGTAGCAATGAAGACGTGGTGCTCTCTCGTAGAGTTAACCAACACCGGACATGACCAGGGGAGACCGGTCATGACAGTAAGTTTGTAAAAACGTGATAATTTGGTGAAAAACAACGCAATTGACTCTGGTGGAAAAATACCGGGTCTTTGACACGATCGCGTTATATAAAACATTCAACTTTGAGTGTACTTGAAAGTGTAGTTGGTTACTACTAGAGGGGTTATCACCCTTTTCAGACTTGGACTCCCCGAAATAATTATATTTGACCTGGGGACCCCCCAATTTTTATGACTGTGTTCCACAGACACACATTGTGAAAACAGCAGATTAGAAGGCTCACAACGCTTTGCAATGCAAGGGAGGCATTGTGAGCCTGAACATCTGCTATTTTCACAATATGAGGGGGGACGAGGGGTGTTTAAAACCACTGATTTAGTATCCTTTTTTTATGTCAAGGACCCTTAAATTCAAATCAAATCAAACTTTATTAATATTCCACTTTTCATACAAATGCATGTGGCAAACACAAAGTGCTGTACAAAAAAATAAAGTAAATATAAATAATATAAATATTACATTAGTAAGTTATTAAAAACATAATAACAAGAGAATAATAGTAGTAATATTAATAATTAAGACAGAAAACAACACAATGAAATAGTAAAAAACACAAGGGTTTAAGATGATCACTAAAACGTCTGATTAAAAAGGTGTGTCTTTAGCCTTTTTTTTAATTTTTTTTTTTAAACAATAACACCCATTAGCTTTGCGGACCCCCACTTGAAAATATACGCCAGGAAGCCCCATAAGAGAAGATTTGTTACGGCTTTAGAAGTGATTATCATCACCCATTTTAATTTCAAGGCCTTCCAGTTTCACATGCATTACGCTACAAATCTGTCATTTAGCTGGGGTCACGCTGACGCTCCGTCAGGAAAAAGAAAAAAAAGAAAAAAGCAGCGATGTAGATCTTGAGAAAAAAAATACAAAGACTTGTTTGTTTTTTAGGAACATTTGATAGTGGTTATGTGCAGTAAAACCTTTGATGAACTCAAGTCAGCTTAATTTGTCTTCTTAATTTTGTGTTGGACGTCTTTGACGTTGAGAGCAGTTTGGTTTTTGGTTTACAGAGTAAACAACTAAAAACAAAGTGTTTTGGCGTTGTTTTCTCGAAATGCATATATACTAATATGGCTAAGGAGATGCCTTAAATTGTTGATTGCCTTCATTAGAAGTGGAAACATCATCACTGGCAGCGATTGAAACATTTGCAGGAGAGAACCCCTCTGCCATTCTCAAGTATGTTTTGAGTCAGCAGCTATGTCTTTCCCTCGTCATGTGGCTCTGGCTGTGTGTGTTATCCTTTTGCTTCCGGGATTTAAAGCGTCATGACCCACCCTATCTTGTCTCTGATTGGCTTGCCCATAATGTTTTGCCCTAACCTTATCCAATCGTGACTCATAATATGTGAACCAACCTATCATTGATTTTCCACCCTGGATTAGCAGTCCATTTGCTCTTTTTTTTATTGTGTAGCGTTTGATGGACGCTACTTTACTACATGGGTCGAAAAATAGCTAAGCTGCAGGAATCACTACTGGTTCAAAAAGGAGAGACGCTACCTCCTTGCTACTGTGAAATTTAGTTACCATAAGCTATGTAGTATCGCTACTTGTAGCAGGCTATTGCCCATCACTGCATAAATTAGGTTTTACTTAAGCGAGTTACACTATTTAAAAACTTTCAACACGTCATCTGACTACTTTTGTGCCGATACGATGTTGTAGATTTAATTTGTCACTATACTATAATTTCCCGTCACATACTCTTGTGTTGTATTCATCCACCAGTGTTTTTCTATTGCATTGTTAAGGCCCGAGCAGCGGAGCAAGCACCAAAGGTGCGATGCGAAGCACCGCAAGAAACATGTTGAAGTTGCAATGTTTTATTATTGTTATTGTTCTCCCCGTTTGGACGCCTTTTTGAGGCCCTTAACATGCACGAAAACTCTTTAGTCACAGGTTTTTTTTTTGGTTTTTTTTAGTAAACCATCCTCCCTCTTCCTCCTGCTGCTGCTGTTTTGCTTAGTTGTCCACATACTGTGTGAATCACCTTTCCTTTTGTTTGCCTTTGCCCTTGAATCTTTGATTATTTTTTATGTTACAATCTTTCAAGCTCTCTTGTCCTCACCTCTACAGTTTGCATTTCCTCTCCTTTAAAGTACCAGTGGAGTGGAAAAACAAGTTGCCTCTATATTGAAGCTTTTATTATATATATCTGATTTATAACACTGAAAGACTTATAAAGTTTGTGAATAAATAGCGATGCTCAAAATAGTATCCATATCACTGAGTTTCCGGAGCCATTTTGAGAGATAATGAGGAAGCCAGTCAGGTGATCGCGTGACGTAGAGGTAGGAACGACAGATCCCTTCCCCATCAACAACAATGCAAATCATGCAGACTTTGTGAGAGTCAACAATGATTACTTTGGGACAATTGATGATCCAGAACCTTATATTGTTATATTTTAAATGCGACCCTGTCTTTATGAATACGACCAATCATTTCTCCCACCTCATCATCCTTCTGTCTGTGAAAATACTTTGCATTTAACATGCATTGTCTTTTTAAAGCAGTCGGTGGGTGTCGCCGCCACCATGTTACAAAACACATTCTTCACTTCATCACATCACTTTAGATTTTTGGATCACACAAAATGTATTGACCTGCACTTTTTTAAGACCTGTCTCTGTATAAATACTTTTAAGACCAATTGTTGGACAAAAAACTGGAAATTCTGTAAATGGTACTGTAGATTGCTTTGTTTAATTACTTTGCTTCAATGATCGCAATTGCCTTAAAATTACTCCTCTGTTGTTTGCCACCTTCAGCAACCTCGATAATTTTTTCGAGTGTCTCTCTGTCTCGCAGCTGCATTTCTCCAAAACGAGTGTCTCCATTCGTTTTATTTTGTCTTATTAAATCTGCATTTCTTAAGACAATTAAACTGACAGTCTGTTAAGTTCATTTCAACAGAGGGATATAATTTAGCTTCCATCTGAGTGTTGCTTTGACAATTATTTAATCATGAGCGCTACTAATGAGTTTTCAAAGTAAATACACTGTTGAAGAGATTTGCTCACCCACTACACATTTGTATTAATCACACGTAGTAACTTGTTCAAACTAACCTAGAGAGCGACTTTGTTTGGCCTTCCTGTGAGTGCTAGACAACTTTGGTCCTCATACTTCATCCCTTATGTTTATTTACATTGTCCCCCATTGGCCTACACATGCCTTCATTAAAACAAATTTAAAGAAAATCCAATGAATAATATTAAAATAACTTAGCAAAAAGTCTACCTTTTCTACCTGGATGAATTTATAATATAAAGTGGAACAACATGTTTTGTAATAGTATAGTTATACCTTGATTAACATCGATAACACGTTCCGGAAGTCTCGTCTTTAAACAAAACATACCTAACCTGAAGCAAGTTTTCCCCTAGGAAACAATGTAAATTCAAATTATACGTTCCACACCCAAATATGTTCACACAAAACACTATATTACAAACAACTTAAAAGGGAACCCCACTTTTTGGGGGGAATTTTACTTATCGTTTACAATCGTTATGAAAGACAACAATACTCCATTTACATTTCCTGACCTGAATAATAACCAAGTACTAGTGATATTGTTCTTATAAGCACTAACGCAGACAAACTATTTATAGTGGCACCGTGATCACAAGCTTGTGTGCACATGTTGACATGATCGACTGATCAGCTGCTTCCTCGTTTCCTTGCTCGTCAAATCTTCTTGTAGATCATAAATCATGCCTCTCACCGAGATAGTTGAAGGACGAGGATTTTTTCCGACATGTTGGTACACTTTGGTGAGATTCGACACGAAAAGACGGTTGGTTCCACCCCCTATTCTTCGCGAGGATTATCAGTCATTCTTCATCTAAATAGGAATATTTGGACATCCTAGCATCTGTCAATCAAAGTCAATCAATCAAAGTTGACTTATCTAGCCTTAATCACAAATGTCTCAAAGGGCTGCACAAGCCACAACGACATCCTCGGCTCAGATCCCACATCAGGGCAAGAAAAAACTCAACCGGGGACCGGTGCAATGGATGCCGAGTGGATAGGGTTAATAACAAGAGAGTCCAGTCCATGGTGGGGTCAGCAGGGGATCCTATTGCATGTAGACATGTCAGCAGCGCAGAGACGTCACCAACTGATGCAAAGACGAGTGGTTCATCCTGGGTCCCAATGTGGAACAGCCAGCGCCTCCTCCGTGGAAGCTGATCCGTGGTTACCTGATAACCTCTACAAGCAGGAGAGGGGGGAGAGCAGAAAAGAGAGACGGCAGATCAACTGGTCTATAAAGTGGTCTATTTAAAGGCTAGAGTATACCAATGAGTTTTATGATGGGACTTAAATGCTTCTACTGAGGTAGCATCTCTAACTGTTACCGGTATGACATTCCAGAGTACTGGAGCCCAAATAGAAAACGCTCTATAGCCCGCGGACTTTTTTTGGGCTCTGGGAATCACTAATAAGCCGTAGTTCTTTGAACGCAGATTTCTGGCCGGGACATATGGTACAATACAGTCTAGCAGCCGCATTTTGTACCAACTGTAATCTTTTATTGCTAGACATAGGGAGACCCGAAAATAATATGTTACAGTAATCGAGACGAGACGTAACGAACGCCTGAATAATGATCTCAGCGTCGGTGGTGGACAAAATGGGACAATTTTTTGCGATTTACGGAGATGAAAGACGACTGTTTTAGTAACACTCTTAATGTGTCATTAAAATGAGAAAGTTGGGTCGAAGATAATACCCAGATTCCTTACCGAGTCGCTTTGTATAATTATTTAGTTGTCAAATGTTAAAATGGTATTAATAAATAGGTGCCGATGTCTAGCAGGACCAAAAATCAACATGTCCGTTAAGATGCAAAAAGTTGCTGGACATCAAGGCCGTCACACGATTATGCGCATCAAATATGATGTCAGGCAACTGAGAGAGGAAAAGCACCTTAGATGTTTTATATGCACTGTGAATATCTATGTGCTCTTTGGTTTGCACGAGTGTGGATACAGTACGCACACGTCAATGCGGATCAGGGAGCTGCATCGTCGCTAACTCGATTACATGCTGAGGATTCTCACTATTTCATCATGCCTGTTGACAGACACACACTTCATGTGACGACTGACAGCACAGAGAGAGACACAGCTAAAGTTGTCAAAGAGAATATGCTATGGATCGAGTCACACGGAATGCCATGGAAACGTGGAGTGCACCTGTAACCGCTGCATACATGCATAAACACACGTACATTATAGACCTTATTTAGGCTAATTAGTGGCCGGGTTCCAGGGTGTGTTGCACACCGCTGCCCTGTGTGGTCCTGCTCTTTCCGTTAATCTCCTGGCTTGTGCAGTGTCAGGATTTACCAGGAACTTATTGGGGAGGTGAATCATGATATGAATAATGCTTGTAGATGCAAAAAATAAATGCATGCAAATACCGTATTAAGAGTAAAGATTAAAGTACCAATGATTGTCACACACACACTAGATGTGGTGAAATTTGTCCTCTGCATTTGTCCCATCCCCTTGGGGAGCAGTGGGCAGCAGCGGCGCCGCGCCCGGGAATCGTATTGACCTATATATAAGACAACCCTGAACATAAGACGGACCCTTTTTTTCAAGGCCCGTTTTTAAAGAGAAAAACTGGTCGATTCAAATAAAAAAGGATATCATATCTCTTAGCTTCTTGACAGGTATTTGATGACTCTGCTTCATTGATCACCGTTAGCTTAAAATTGGCATCATAACTCCTCATTTTCTGTCTGCGAACTCACCCAACTTTTAAGACTGCATTCATACTTGTGGTTCAATACACTGGTCTAGACCAAATAAAAATAAATATTATGGCTGGCGAGAAAGTTAACACCTGTTGTACTCAACATACAATCTGCCCACTGAACCATGTGGACATTATAACAATGGCTAATCACCATACGCAATTTAGAATTACACCCATTTGACAGTACTATAAAGTTTGATGGGTAAAATGCAAAACACTTCATACTTTGCAGGTTTGGCGCATTTAAGGCATGTGTTTCTGATTGATAACAACATTTTAAGTAGGTCGTCAGGCAAATAAACAAGGTAGGAGTGGTGCACATACTCTTAATATCCAATGTTTTATCGTTTATACTTCATATTTTAATGATGGGGGTGTGAATAACAGTTACAGTTATGTGTAGTTGTTCAGTCTCTCTTCTCCATTACGGACAATACAGGCTCCACCACACTGACTGTGTCCATGCCCTGGCTGCACCGCTGGCCGTCACTCTTCAATGGGCTGGGCCACACCACTGCTTTCAACCATCAGACGCTCATTGACCCGACCGTGTCCCTTGTCATTCAAATTTTGCGCAGTCTGCCCCCAGCCTAGCGTGATGACATCACGACGGATCTTCAGAATTTGCTTGACGCGGGTGTCATCGAGCGAGTCAACGCTTCGCCTTGGATCTCTAACCTGGTGGTGGTAAAAAAGAAAGATGCCAATCATCCCTAACAAATACCCTCTTCCCACATCAGAGGACCTGTCTGCAAAGTTCCCCCGCTCAACGGTCTTCTCCAAGTTGGACCTCCGCCAAGACTACTTGCAGGTTCCCCCTAATCCCAGACAGCCGCAAGCTCACATTTTTGTGACCCATATAGACGTCTTCCAATACACAAGCATGCCCCTTGGCCTCAGCTCGGCCTGAGCCTTCCTCCCACGCACAACTCTCATCATTCCTGGGCATGACCGCCTTGTACTTGCGCTTCCTTCCCCACTATTCAGATACCAGAGTACCACTGCACCACTCCGTGCTCTCCTCAAACAGGATGCACCCTAGAAGTGGACACCTGCATGCTCAGCTTCTGTCCACCAGTTAAAGAAAGTCCCAGCTCACCTCTTAGCCCGTGCTTGCCCACTTTGATCTACAGTGCCCTATTTTGTGACCTGTGACGCCACCAACACTGCAGTCGGTGCTGTCCTGTCTCAACTTCAGCAGGGGATTGAGTGCCCAAAATTATTTGCGTCAAGGGCACTTACTCCGACTAAGCAAAAGCTTTCGGTGGCATAATAATCCACAAGGCTCGGCAGGTGGGCCGGTAATTTACGCTGCTACCCAGTTAGGTTGGCTATATGTTTTGTTTGCTGTAAATCCTTGCTATTTATGTTGTTGACATCCTCTGAAGGGGGGAGTGAATGTAGCATGCGTTCTATGCTATTTGCTGGTGTGTGTGTTAGGTGTTGCGGCCTGCTGCAAAGGGGTTGGCCTGTGCCTGTGAAGAAGTGTTGTGAAAGTAAACAAGAGTCGTGTAAGAACACAGTTGAGTCCCTGTGTCCTTGAATATAACAAACTGCACCTATTTTGGAATTGTATCTATCATTCACAATCATTATGAGAGATATATATTTTTTTAGGATTTTACAGATGGAAAAAAAACGCAAGATGCGGCTAATGGGATTAGGGCTGGACAATTCATCGAATTTCAAGTTCGATTTCTATTGTGGCATCTCAAGATTATGAAAATAATCAACAAAAAATATTAATGGGCCACGCAACGTGCATGCAATTTCCGTAGCTTGTAACGGCATACTTGCCAACCCTCCCGAATTTTCCGGGAGACTCCCAAATTTCAGTGCCTCTCCCGAAAATCTCCCGGGACAACCATTCTCCCGAAAATCTCCCGATTTCCGGCCGGACAACTATGTTGGGGGCGTGCCTTAAAGGCACTGTCTTTAGCGTCGTCTCTCACCTGAAAAGGAGACTATTATATATGTCTCCGTTATCCATAGGTTTATCTATAACCCATAAAGTAGGCAGGCACGGAGCTATTTCTCAGCGTGTGTTTATTCCAGCCGGCACGTTAATACACTGACACACAACATCTGGATTCCCATCATGCATTGCTTCAAAACTATACAGCAAGTTGTACTATCCAAAATTTCCAGCCGGACAAACAATATTGGCGGCGTGCCTTAAAGGCACTGCCTTTAGCGTCCTCTCACCTGAAAAGGAGACTATTATATATGTCTCCGTTATCCGTAGGTTTATCTATAACCCATAACACGGTGGCCGAATGGATATAGTCACTCATGAACGGTCAGAGAAGCACAAGACTGGTCACAGCCCAGTATTATGGGCCACCTTGCAAGCAACATTCCGTTCTCATTTGCGGATGTTTTCAACAAATCCGTGAAGGATATGTCCCCGGATTCAGAGATCGCTCGCCAGTACTTAAATGGCAGAACAAAAGCTACTCAAATAGTGAAAGGTAAGTGTTTTTGTTTTTTTAAAGTAAGCAGCAAGTACAGTACAGTTAGTAGAACAAATGTGTTTTCATTACTGTTTAGTGTACTATATATATACAGTATATATATATATATATATATATATATATATATATATATATATATATAAGAAATACTTTAATTTCAGTGAATTCTAGCTATAAATATACTCCTCCCCCTTACCTCCGCCCCCGCCCTCGCCAATCTCTCGAATTCTGAGGTCTCAAGGTTGGCAAGTATGTGTAACGGTAAAACAGATGAGAAGCGAATGAGTGGGGAAAAAAGCACATCTACTAGAAGTTTGGAATGTCACCATGGTTTTATTTGACATAGTGCTAATATGACTAATCAATAATCACTAAACTCAATGCAAAAAATGTGGCATATTTGATTTCCGCGTTGACGTAACCGCGGACGGAGTCACATAATTGGCCAATAAATCCGAATCCGCTATTAAACGCAGAATATCAGGGAAATTAACATCAATGTAAGGGAAATGTTGTCATTGTGAGGAGAAGAAACATTTGTTTGGGAAAATAATGTGTCCGATACCACTCATTTATCCCCGACATACCCCGCACCGTGCTGAACCAAACAAAGTGGAGACGATCACTTGAAACAGCTACTAAACTACAAAGCTAAAGCTAGCGCAAACCATCCATACACCCACAGCACATCTCATCTGCTTGTGTCGTTGTGAACTACACCATCGATTTACAAACAGGGGTCGTTACTTGGGAGGCGTTCTCTTGCTGTCATCTGAACAGCTGGAGAAGGAGACGGCAGGGAGACAGTGACATCGTTAGCTGTCAGCGTGTTTAATGACAGGCAGGAATGTACGTGAGGTGTGTGCGTAAACCAAATGAATGAAGTGTGACTATGTGAGGTAAGTATATGTGAGTTGTTACCAGCGGGTGTTGAAGGTGCGTGTTGATATTGAGGCGGAAGTCCAAAGAGGGAAAGGCAGGCTCGGAAGTCCAAAGACAGGCGGAAGGTCAAGGGCTGGAGCGAGGCGTCATGGTCAAAGGGCAGGCGTGAGGTCGAGATCCAGGGAGGCAGCAGAGAGTCCAGAGGGGATCCGGGAAGACGAGACACACTTCTCGGCAACGGGGAAGGAAGACGGGAAGTGTACTGGTACAAGTAGCTACGTTTTGGTACTGGATCTCAGGATGTGCTGGCTTATGAAGGCAGGTCTCTCATCAACGGCAGGTGTGTTGATTCCTGATTGCCTGCAGCTGCGCAGAGGCGCAACTGCAGCTGGAGGAAAACGCCTGTGGGCGTGTCCCGCGGTGCGCTATGCAGAGCGCACAGCAGACAGAGGTGGCAGGAGTGTGATCCGTAACACTTATTTGTTTAAACAACTGGTTAAACTAAGGAAGAGAGATGCGGGATAACCAGGTAATGTTGCGTAGAAAAAGACAAACTACCTACTGCCGCAGTCCTGTTTTGATTTATTGTTTGGACAGAAACATATGCCCCAATAAGCAACCACAGGTTAAAAAAGAAGCCCAAAAAAATGCAACCCATGACTCAAGAACTTTGCAAGCTACTTTAGAAAAAAACAAGCCCGAATTTGCTTAAACTCCGGTGATACTTATAACTCACAGTGGCAGTGGATGGAAATAGTTTTGGTTTTGTGGAGAGAGCGACCTGACAGGGCTTCCAAGCGGGATTAAACTTTTGGTAACTCAGTATCGTGGTAACTTTGACAGCTCTATTTATTACATGACGCAACTTAAATACTCCAAATGAAAATGACACCTTTTGGGTTGTGTTGATTATTCTGAGAATTTCGCTCGCTCAGATTTCACAAAAAAATAAACTACTAAAGGGATTGAGACCGCGCTTCTGATGCATTTTCTATGTCCCAACCTTTGGAGACTTGTACTGTCTTATATTCTGGGCAATACAGTACTTTATTTTGAAGTTTTATTTGTACTACACCCTTCACACATTATACTTGGAAAATAATCAAGCTTTTCCCCGTGTAATTAATACAGACCCAGTTTCATTTTTCCTATGGTCCTTAGAGGTCAGAACCAAGCATACACTATTTCATAGGATCGATGTTACTGTAATTTCACCTAGATTGATAAAGAAAACTGATAGGACACAGAAAATCGAATAATACGGGCCCAACAAGAAGCTCTTTGAGGTTGTTCAGTGTGGTTCTTGTAGCATGAATGTGTAGTATACTCATGCATAAAACATTTTTATGACTGCTGCCTTTCTTTCTATAGCCTGCTTCATTGACTGGCCTTCAGGATGGCTTTTGCTTAAACATTTAGACTGACTTTAAAAAAAAGTCTTGGAATAACCATCTGTAGTTTTGGTTCTTCATTTGTGCATTACCAGCAGTCATAATTTCCAGGGAAATTAATAATTTTGCCAGGAGCCAAATTGACCTCCTGACCCATTAGTGATACAGCAATGGTCCGCTCCCCAGTTTGTCTCCTTCAAGCTTCTTTCCCTCCTTTGTGCATCTTAATTACTGCTAATGAACTAATGACACACTGTCCCTGAGTCTTAAGCGCTTGGGGCCGAGACTGTCCAGCTATTGTAGATGTGTTGTTGCACACACGAATAGCTGGCCAAACAAACAGGCAAAATGTTCCAGAAGTTGCATTTTCCAATGAAAAAAAAACAGGTATTGGCTTATTGCAGCCAGCATCTAAAATGTCCGACACAAGAACTATGATACAAGCAGTCTGTTCTGCTTTTGCAAATTTCTGTTCATGCTGTTTTAGCAGAAACCTTAATGGTTGTTTCCATTTGAAAGTTTTTTAAGAGTCTTTCCTCAAAATATCAATAAATAATGCTAATTGCTGTTTAACCAAAAAAAAGTATGTTTCATTATGTTTTCTAACAGATCCCTCTGCCTGGGGTTGTCTTGACTGGATTAAAAACCAAAGTTTGTACGTTATACCACTTAAGTACCTTGCCTTCCTCCACACTTCCCAATTGCCATGCATATTCTTAACACCTTTGGCAATTTGCATTTGTATAATTTATGCATGTCACCCCAAGGTGGGTGCTCATTTGAACAAAACCCAGCTCATTGTTATTAGTATTTGTTACAACAAAATGTCAGAACATGTGGAAGTGTTATTCTTGTAACACAAATCGCTGAATAGGAAATAACTTTTGGTGACAGCCATTAGAAAATGCATTGATTGCTTAGAGCAATAAGAATTGCTCTGAACGTTCCAAACATCTGTTTCCTGGCAAGTGTCATACTCAGTAATTTTGGCATGGATGTGTAAATACAGAGACATATGTACTGTATGTCATTGCGCATTGAATCAATTAAGGCTGGGTACCTTACACATTTGAAACGATTTAATACTAATTCCCTGTACTGGCAATCGATACTGATACTCAACAGTACCAATTTTCTGTACTTTTGTGTGTGTGTTGATTAATGTTAATTGTTTGAAGGGGTCATATTATGATTTTTTTCTACATTTAAAACACTTATTTGTGGTCTACATAACATGTAATGGTGGTATTCTGGTCAACATTTTGCATGGATTATGTTTTACAGACCATCTTCAAGACGTTTTTTGACCGTCTCTTCAAGATGCGCTGTTTTGTGTCCCATTTACGTGGGTTCCTCTCCAACTGCGTCTTCTCCCCGTCAGCCATGTTGTAGTTTTTAGCACTTTCATATCGAGTCTACTGACAGATGTAAGCAGTGTTGGGACTAACGCGTTACTAAGTAACGCGTTACTGTAACGCCGTTAGTTTCGGCGGTAACTAGTAATCTAACGCGTTATTTTTTTATATACAGTAACTCAGTTACCGTTACTGCATGATGCGTTACTGCGTTATTTTACGTTATTTGTATGTAGTATCGGCTAGAAACTGAAGATCTGAGTGTGTTTTATTGGAGCGCAACGGTGGAAAAGAAGAGGCGTGCTTTCCCCCACCCATAGAAAGCACGCCTCCCCGTTCCTCCAGAGCCGTACTTCGGGTCTAACAACCTTCACTTTACCCGGAAGAGGGTCTTTACAGCTGAGTGTGAATGACGAGCCCGGCGGTTTGTTGCAACTTTGTGACTTTATTGCACGCAGCCAAAGCTAGAGCACCTACACGCACTCACTGTCGCCGCTCCCTCACCTCTCTCGCCCACTCACTCACTGACGTCACTCACCTCACATGTTGTCATATCTTAAAGGGCCACACACACACACACACATACGCTACTCTCATAACAACTAACATGACATCATGGTGAAGCCAGAAGTCGAGTGTCTTAACATTCTCACTACTTTTCTTTTGTCGAGCACAAAGAAAATAACATTTTCAATCAATCAATCAATCAATCAATGTTTATTTATATAGCCCTAAATCACAAGTGTCTCAAAGGGCTGTACAAGCCACAACGACATCCTCGGTACAGAGCCCACATACGGGCAAGGAAAACTCACCCCAGTGGGACGTCAATATGAATGACTATGAGAAACCTTGGAGAGGACCCGACCCCCCACCCCCCCACCCACCCCCCCTCTAGGGGAGACCGAAAGCAATGGATGTCGAGTGGGTCTGACATAATATTGTGAAAGTCCAACACATCAGCGAAAGTCCAGTCCATGGTGGGGCCAGCAGGAACCATCCCGAGCGGAGACGGGTCAGCAGCGTAGAGATGTCCCCATCCGATGAACAGGCTAGCGGTCCACCCCGGAGCAGAGTAGAAAAGAAAAGAAAAGAAACGGCAGATCAACTGGTCTAAAAAGGGAGTCTATTTAAAGGCTAGAGTATACAAATGAGTTTTAAGATGAGACTTAAATGCTTCTACTGAGGTAGCATCTCTAACTTTTACCGGGAGGGCATTCCATAATATTGGAGCCCGAATAGAAAACGCTCTATAGCCCGCAGACTTTTTTTGGGCTCTGGGAATCACTAATAAGCCGGAGTTCTTTGAACGCAGATTTCTTGCCGGGACATATGGTACAATACAGTCGGCAAGATAGGCAGGAGCTTGACCGTGTAGTATTTTATACGTAAGTAGTAAAACCTTAAAGTCGCATCTTAGGTGCACAGGAAGCCAGTGCAAGTGAGCCAGTATAGGCGTAATATGATCAAACTTTCTTGTTTTTGTCAAAAGTCTAGCAGCCGCATTTTGTACCATCTGTAATCTTTTAATGCTAGACATAGGGAGGCCCGAAAATAAAACGTTACAGTAATCGAGACGGGATGTAACGAACGCATGGATAATGATCTCAGCATCGCTTGTGGACAAAATGGAACGAATTTTAGCGATATTACGGAGATGAAAGAAGGCCGTTTTAGTAACACTCTTAATGTGTGACTCAAACGAGAGAGTTGGGTCGAAGATAATACCCAGATTCTTTACCGAGTCGCCTTCTTTAATTGTTTGGTTGTCAAATGTTAAGGTGGTATTATTAAATAGATGTCGGTGTTGAGCAGGACCGATAATCAGCATTTCCGTTTTCTTAGCGTTGAGTTGCAAAAAGTTAGCGGACATCCATTGTTTAATTTCATTAAGACACGCCTCCAGCTGACTACAATCCGGCGTGTTGGTCAACTTTAGGGGCATGTAGAGTTGGGTGTCATCCGCATAACAGTGAAAGCTAACACCGTATTTGCATATGATGTAAATACTAAAGAGTGCAGGGCCAAGAACTGAACCCTGGGGGACTCCGCACGTTACCTTAATATAGTCAGAGGTCACATTGTTATGGGAGACACACTGCATCCTGTCAGTAAGATAAGAGTTAAACCAAGACAAGGCTAAGTCTGACATCCCAATACGCGTTTTGATACGCTCTAATAAAATATTATGATCAACAGTATCGAAAGCGGCGCTAAGATCAAGAAGCAGCAACATAGATGACGCATCAGAATCCATCGTTAGCAATAGATCATTAGTCATTTTTGCCAGGGCTGTCTCCGTAGAGTGATTTGCCCTGAAACCAGTTTGAAAAGGTTCACAGAGATTGTTAGACGCTAAGTGTTCATTTAGCTGCTGTGCGACAATTTTTTCGAGAATTTTCGAGATAAACGGAAGGTGGGAGACCGGCCGGTAGTTCACCAGGAGGTCAGGATCGAGGTTAGGTCTTTTGAGTAGAGGATGAATAACCGCTTTTTTGAATGCTAGGGGAACAGTACCAGAGGAAAGTGATAAGTTTATAATATTTAACACTGACGGACCTAATAATACAAAAAGCTCCTTGATAAGTTTCCCAGGAATTGGGTCAAGTAAACATGTTGTTTGTTTTGTCCCATTTACACATTTTAACAATTCCTCCAATGTTATTTCATCAAAGAGAGAGAAACTATTTTGGAGGGCAGTGTCCGTCGTATATACAGTCGTATCTGTGTTAATAGAACCCAGTTGTAGCTGAGATGCATTGTCTTTAATCTCTTTTCGAATTACTTCAATTTTCTTATTAAAGAAATTCATAAAGTCATCTGCTGAGTGGGTGGAGCTACTGGAAGGAGTCCCTTGTTGGGTTAGCAATGCTACTGTACTAAACAAAAATTTAGGATCATTTTTGTTGAGGTGGATGAGATTTGAGTAATATTTAGCTTTAGCTGAGGTAAGCATACGTTTATAAGTTATTAAACTATCACTCCATGCTTGATGGAAAACCTCAAGTTTAGTCGCACGCCATTTGCGTTCCAGCTTTCTACATGATAATTTCTGGGCTTTAGTTTCTTCTGTAAACCATGGGGTACGCCTTTTAGGGGCCCGTTTTAGCTTTAGCGGTGCTACACTATCAATGGTGTTGCACAGGGCGTCGTTAAAGCTGTTAATGAGGCTATCAATAGAGCCCACATAATTTGGGAATGGTGCCATTACCGAAGGCAGTAGGTCAGTAAGAGTCGTCGTTGTGGCAGCATTAATGTTGCGGCTGCTATAGTAGTTATTATTATTATTATTAGTTTGTTGACAATGAGTCAGAACTTCGAATTTTATAAGGTAATGATCGGACATTATTTTAGTGTACGGGAGTATCGTAACTTTAGAGGTGGTGACACCCCTGACAAGCACTAGATCTATCGTATTACCGTTGCGATGCGTGGGTTCATTTATTATTTGTGTAAGACCACAGCTATCAATTATAGTCTGGAGCGCCACGCATGGAGGGTCCGATGGGGTATTCATATGATGTTAAAGTCTCCCATTATGATTATATTGTCGGCGTGCGTCACTAGATCAGCAACGAACTCTAAAAATTCATTGATAAAGTCCGAATAGGGCCCTGGGGGGGCGGTAGATGACAGCCAGGTGCAGAGGCAGCGGTGTGACAAACCTCACAGTAAGCACCTCAAACGAGTTATATTTATTATTTAGGTCCGAGGTAAGGCTAGAGTTTTTGTTGTATATTAGTGCAACACCCCCACCCCTTTTAATGGGACGGGCAGTATGCGTTCCCGTATAGCCAGGAGGAGACGCCTCACCCAGCGCAAAAAATTTGTCTGGTTTGAGCCAGGTCTCGGCTAGACCAACGACATCAAGATTGTTGTCTCTAATGACGTCATTAACTAATAACGTTTTGGAAGACAATGACCTTATGTTTAAAAAGCCCATACTATAGGTAGTGGGCTGTTTTGAGGAGTTTTTGTTGAAAGTATCCGTAGTAGCAATATTAATAATGTTACGTTTATTATGCGTAGTGCACTTTAAATAATTTCGACCATATCTAGGAATTGATGTGACAGGAATTTTTTGATTTTAGTTAAATGTAAGTTGTGTCTTGGATCAAAGATCCTATCTACTTAGAGTTAAAGTTAAAGTGCCATTATATTGCATCTATTTAAAATAGTTTTGTCAATTTTTTCTGGCCTGAAATAAATTGGCCCTTTGAAACATATCTTTGTCTTTGTGTGTTGTATGTAGACCACATTGTTTGTGTGTTGTATGTAGACCACATTGTTTGTGTGTTGTATGTAGACCACATTGTTTGTGTGTTGTATGTAGACCGCATTGTTTGTGTGTTGTATGTAGAGCACATTGCTTTCTGAGTTCAGTGATGCAAATGCATGTCAAGTTGATCAACAGATTGTATTATTTTCCAGTGCAATAACAGTACTGAAATGAAGGCTAAAAGGGCATTAATGGGAGCCTTAAAAAAGGGGGGGGGAAATAAGTAACTAAATAGTTACTTTTCACAGTAACGCATTACTTTTTGGTGTAAGTAACTGAGTTAGTAACTGAGTTACTTTTGAAATAAAGTAACTAGTAATTGTAACTAGTTACTGGTTTTCAGTAACTAACCCAACACTGGGTATAAGTTACATATGTATGCTATTTTCTATTAGAAAGGAGGATGCATGTGCATGTATGAGCCAGTCTGCCGCACAACATCAGGATAGAAGAAAATAAGGAGCTTATTGACTACAATGTCAGACTATAATGGCAGACACGTGCAAAGCACGTCGGGTAACGCTGTAAAAATGGTCTGTAAAACATAATCTATGCAATATTTTGACCAAAAAAAACCCACCATTACATGTTGTGTAGACCACAGAGAAGTGTTTTAAATGTAGGAAAGAAATCATAATATGACCCCTTTAATGAGCCTTATAATCCGGTGTGATATACTGTAGTTGAGACTGTACAAACGGCACCTTTTTTGGTTGCAAATAAGTAGTGTACTCATTTTTGCCTCAGTTTCTGCAATAATTAATCAACAATGATTTCCACATTGTAAAGAATTATGCCCAGCACTGATTGCCTTCTTCAAAGTTTTGAAAATATCAATGATATCACATTTGGGAGAATGTTTGTTATGATTCATCTCATTTACAAAAAAGAATGTAGAAGTGATCAGTCAAACACTTGTGATTCAATAGGGACATTTTGTCAGAAAAGCTTGTTAAACCAGGATACCAGAAAGCCTGATGTAATGTGAGGCAGAGCAGTGATTACAATTACTGATTCTTTCTGACAGAATAATGGAGTTGATTTCTTAAGTAGCTAAATAAGAGTGAGACTGTTAAGGGTTTGATCTCTTTAATCCAAGTAACATTATGCAAGAGACCCTAAAACTTACTACACACTTTCATAACTATCATTTTGCCCTCAGCAGTTGCCCCCTTTGTGTATCCAAAGGGCTTCCATCATTAATTAATCACAAACTACAAAGTGAATTATTAAGTAGTTCTAGTATGTTGTGTTCATATATTATGCAATATACATGTTTTACACTTAAAAAAAAAATCATGACGAGTAGGCATTGTGAAGTTCTTGTATATATGAGCATTTTTGAATGGCTAGTGATGTTTTATGCATGGCCCAGACCCGTGCTTTGGAGAGTGTTTACATGCAGCATGGAGAGAACACCCTGTTCATCCCTGCTGCCCACTCTCACTCCATTGTAGGGTCCAAGTCTGCGCGCATGTTGATGTTCTTGCTAGAAGAGATGACCAGGGCAGCATCTCTTCCTATTCTTAATTGTAGATTAGGGGTTGGGGCAGTGTCACATGACATTCTGCAAAGCAAATGCCGCAATGACTCTAGCAAAAAATCTGATTTGATTAAAGTTTTTTGATTTCCTGCACTATACATTTTACCCTCTAACATGCCTTGTTGCCGGGCAACGTTTAGTTCTTCAGACGCACCATCGCGAGTGTTTTTCTCCCCCTCTGCCAGAGCTGAATGGTGCAAAGCTGCCAGAAAATCCACTGAGCATATGTGACTTCTCCACCATTGACAGCTCCCCTCTTCTGCTTATCTGTCCTCTCTCTGAAGTGACATCTAGCAGGCTGCTATTGTGTGTGCTTGTACATGTGTGACTGTGCTCTAGATCCTGTTACGAGGCCATTTCAAGAACCTTGTATCGTGTAACATGCTTTCCTGGTAAGAGTTATTATAAACTCACTGGACCCTCTGTCAGGTACATATCCTTTGAGATACAGCCCGTTTTTATAAAAGTGTTTCATAGCTTTATCATCAAGTGCATTACGGCCAACACATACAAAAATGGATGCAGTGCAACCTGTTCAAATTGACCTGGTTTATGTCGACAACCCGTTTGACTCAACCAGTCTTGGGGCCTCATGTATTTTAATTGAAATACATGGTCGATTACTTTTGTCAATATGAAATTTGAGACCCAAAGGGGACATTTTGATGAAAAGTTGGGTGTCAGCTTCGATATTATTGCTTTTGCAAAAGCAGATTGGTGTTTAAGTCAACACTAGGTGTAACGACATGAAAACCTCATATCACGGTTATTATGACCAAAATTATCACGGTTATCATTTTTATCGCAGTATTGTTGAATGAGCTCAAAAAGTACTTTATATGCACACTGAATTATTTTGTCTAAATAACCAACATAAATAGACACAATGTTAGAAAAGCCACTAGTTGGCATGTTTTGTGTTTATGTTTCACTGATAGTTTTAGTTTTTTATCTGTTTTTACATTTAATTGTTAAAGTTATAGTACCAATGATAGCCACACACACTAGGTGTGGTGAAATTATCCTGTGCATTTGACTTGATTACCCCCTGGGAGGTGAGGGGAGCAGTGAGCAGCAGCGGTGACCGCGCCCGGGAATCATTTTGGTGATTTAACCCCCGATTCCAACCCTTGATGCTGAGTGTCAAGCAGGGAGGTAATGGGTCCCATTTTTATAGTCTTTGGTATGACTCAGCCGGGGTCTGAACTCACGACCTACCGATCTCAGGGCGGACACTCTAACCACAAGGCCACTGAGCAGATTAAGATTAATTTAAATAAAAAATGCGTAAAAAATTAAATCTACTATCTTGATTTAATTCTGGCTGACGTGGCGCCCTATTCTGTTCAGCGGTCACTGACTGCACCGTACGAACAACTCTGTCTCGTATTCCTCTGAGTATAGATAAATGACTCTGTTTTAACAAAGCACAGCTTGTAGGTTCAAAGTACACAATTTCATAGCTTAGTTGCTCAGACAGCAGTGTGTTTATATAAATTCCGATTAAGGTAAGTTGTTTCTTAGTGGAGAAAGACATTAATGTCTCTTGTTTTCATGTTAGCATTTAAACTACCGTAGCGCGCTTCCGCCAGTTAGTCCGTGAGTATATCAAAGGACAGTTATCAGTCACGTTTTTTTGATAATTTTATCTTAAAACGGTATTACTAACCGTCGATAGTTATCATTATTGCCGTTTATCGTTACATCCCTAGTCAACACCAGTAAAATCAAACATCAAAGGAAAGATAAGGAACTTCCACTTAGAGTACCTTCAGAGCCTTGGCAGATTCCGTGGTAGACTTTTCAGCTGCTCTTCCAGTCACTTTCTTTACTATGTTGACAAATGGAAGAAAACAATGTCAACAAGCTGCTTTAGGTTAAAAAAATCCTTGGTATCGCACATTCTCCTTATGTCTGTCACAAGTAAACATGAAAGCAATGGTTATTTTCAGTAATGTCAACAACCTCTGACAATTGGAAGTGTTTATTTAAGCTCGGCTCACTTTTATCTGTAATATATGCTGGCATGTAATAATGATGGATTGGCTGATTTGGGCTCTGTCAGATGAGGATGGGAGTAACCGAGGGATGAGCAGTGTTTACATACTTGCGCTCTGATGTAAGCAGACACATGTAGACTGGAAAGTCGTACCTGCTTTAATGCGCCACATTGATTTGTGCCCTGCCCTCTCCGCTAACAAGAAGCAGCACCTGGTTTCTTCAGCTCCCTTCTGCTCCGCTGAAGGAAGAATGTGTCACATTGTCCATTAGGGTTATTACTCCTGTGATGTCCATGAAAGCAGTCAGGGTGTTCCATCATGTGTTGATATAGCATGAAACCAAGCCTGACATGCACAGCCTAATATGACACATCAGATTTACACTACTCGTTGCCTCTGTCTTCTTCCAGCAGTATGCAGTCTTTACTCAGGGTGACAGTGAACCTCATGACTATTCCTTCTGTTGCAGGGTCTTTCTGGCCAGGGTAACACATATTTCCTCTTAGGTTTACAGTTGCAACTTGGGGCTGTGCAATACAATGCCATAAACTATTAACCAATCATATAAACATCATAAGTTGATAACCGACTCCTACAATTCGTTGACTAGCTTTGTTAACTAGAGTACGGTATGGCCAGTGACATCAAAGTGAAGGAGATGGTGAGGATGTTTACTGGGGTTCCAAGCACATGGGGCCCCTGGGCTTTTGTGAAGTTTAAAATATTTTTTTTTCTGCCATTTTAATATGTATGTTATATAAAAGGATTTATAAATGTTAATATAAAATTATTATAGCCATGAAAATTCTACAACGAGGTTGCTTGACTCAAATTAAGAATGTCTAAGACTACTTAGACCCCTTATCAAACATGCAAAATGGTTTGTATAGCGACAAACTAGCTTCAAACTAGCTTCGAACACTTCACTCAACATAAATGTCACAATGTCATAAAAGCACCAACATTTTGGAACAAGGATGAGTTGATAGAAGAAAGGGAAAAATATGATACATCTTTTTGTGGCAGTATAGGAGAAAGTTATGTACCAGTATCACATTTGCATGTCATTAACATAACTGTTGCGCATTCAAAGACCCTAAATTAAAGTTAAAAACTAAGGCTAAGGTTTTTATAGACGACGGAGGATATTTAACTTCCAGGAGATGCACTAATTAATCCGGATATGTTGAGCTATGTTAATCCAATCTTTACAAATTCATGTGTTTTAAACAGCTGTTTCAACCAAATCCATGCAATGATGTTTAGTGCATATAAACATACCAAATGTGTGTGTATGGGGCGCCCGCATTGCGTTTAGCATGGGATGGGGGGCCTTTTATTCGTTAATAAATGTCCGCCTCAAATAAATAAAAACTATATCCACTTCTTTATTCTGCTGCAGGTGTGATGTAAGCGCGTTGGACCACAATAAAAGTTGTCATGCCTTTAGATTTACCAATAAATATACGATTCCTTGAGGCAGAGCACATTACTTGATAATGTTTTTCTAAAGAAGTAAGACGGTGGAATAAGCTTTAACTGACAGTTATGTAAGTTACTGTGTCAAAATATCTGAGGACACAAATGGGAGGCTACCCGGATAAATGGACAGGCAAGGATTGGCCTGGCCTTCAGTCGCTGGCGTGAGCTCAAAGACGAGGAGGGATTTCAGACCGATGCTGCCTTGGCTCTATTTACTAGTAAGTAACTTTCGATGCAAAAATGCTAATGCTAATGTTAGCTCTTGAAAATTTGCATTGTAGCAATAATGACCATACTTGCCAACCTTGAGACCTCCGAATTCAGGGGGGGGGGGAAGAGTTAAAGGGGAGGAGTATATTTATAGCTAGAATT
Organism: Entelurus aequoreus; assembly: GCF_033978785.1. Classification (NCBI taxonomy): domain Eukaryota; kingdom Metazoa; phylum Chordata; class Actinopteri; order Syngnathiformes; family Syngnathidae; genus Entelurus; species Entelurus aequoreus. The sequence continues at coordinate 29,128,396 of NC_084738.1, forward strand.
CACTGAAATTAAAGTATTTCTTTCTTATATATATATATATATATATATATATATATATATATATATATATATATATATATATATATATATATATATATATATATATATATATATATATATATATAGTACAGTAAACAGTAATGAAAACACAGTTGTTCTACTAACTGTACTGTACTTGCTGCTTACTTAAAAAAAACAACAACACTTACCTTTCACTATTTGAGTAGCTTTTGTTCTGCCATTTGAGTACTGGCGAGCGATCTCTGAATCCGGGAACATATCCTTCACGGTTTTGTTGAAAACATCCGCAAATGAGAACAGAATGATGGGAATCCGGATGTTGTGTGTCAGTGTATTGTAGTAATCCCAGGAATGTAGGCTCATACGACTTCTTTGTTTGTCTTGTCTTTATTGCACAAGATGTAATTCAACCACACAACAGCTCCAATGTGTGTCTATCCCTTTTCCCGGCAAAACTCGGAACACCCACTTCCTATTAACAACGTAACTTCCCTATCTCTCCCGGAAGTCCCGCCCCCCTGCCAAAGTCATTGGCTAACACCCCATAGCCAGCCGCTACAGTATTGACGTGCCGGCTGGAATAAACACACGCTGAGAAATAGCTCCGTGCCTGCTTACTTTATGGGTTATAGATAAACCTATGGATAACGGAGACATATATAATAGTCTCCTTTTCAGGTGAGAGACGACGCTAAAGGCAGTGCCTTTAAGGCTTGCCACCAATATAGTTGTCCGGCTGGAAATCGGGAGATTTTCAGGATAATGGTTGTCCCGGGAGATTTTCAGGAGAGGCACTGAAATTCGGGAGTCCCCGGAAAATTTGGGAGGGTTGGCAAGTATGACACTGACACGACCAGCCACGCAACAACCTTGAAAGTACTGTATAAAGAAAAAACAATGTGATGGCTGCAAACCACAAATATAAAGTTTGAGTAAAAGATGTAGGTTCTTTCTATGGAAAGATCAGTCATACTGAATCATTGTGGTATTATCCTGTCAGTTTGTAGGTGACAGTAGTTTCTGACCATTTACAACGCTATGCGCTGGTCCTCATGGGAAATGTGGTCGTCCTTCAGGCAAAACTCTACCACTTGGGTACACCGGCGCCGCCAATATCAACCAAAACTGAAAGTTCTCAAGTGGGGCTTTAACTCAACTGCCCTTGGGAGGGATTGCAAACAGTTTCAAAGTTTGCCTCTTTTCACCTTGTCTTTTGGGCAACCGTGCTTCTCGTTGGTGCAAGGCCCCCATAACACTGCCAGCCAGTCATATTTGCATTTCCGCTGAGAAAAGTTCTAGAACCCAGTGCTTCCAATTGACTTTGTTGCTAGATTTAGTGACTTTTTAGTACTTGTCAAGGACTTGGCTCCAACAGACAAAACTAAAAACTGGAATTTGAGGAGTGTTGCTCGTATTGATTTGCAAGTGTAAGGCTTGTTTCTCCCATGGCCACAAGCTTATCGCTGTTGTCCATTGAGTGACAAGCGAAGGGGCAGAGGAGACTTATAGTGAGCATGTTGTTGTATCAATGATGTATTAGTGTATGACATGATACCTTTTCCTGGAAAATCATTTTAGGGAACTTTGCTTATGTTGTGGTTTAATTACAAGATCCAGTCTGTGTATTTGTGTTGGGCGTTGGCCAACTACTGCCTAATTTTTCTCAGAATGCTTGCTGATGACTTTTTTTTGTTGACGGGTCAACCATGGAGGAGATTTGATTGCTACTATAGTTTTTACTTGTTTAGTTTGTCCTCTTGTGAATCATTGTACCATAAATACAAATGTGATAATTGTTGAACCTATCGTGACCCACTCTCTGTTGACTCTTATGTACTTTTTGTACTTTTGTTTATTATAGCTACTAAAACCAGTCCAGTGTAGTTTACATATGCTAAATAGACAAAAATATTAGAACAGGGGTGTCTAAACTTTTTTTTACTAGCGAAGGCCGCATACAGAAAAATTGAAGGATGCAGGGGCCACTTTGATACATTTTGTACATTAAAGACACTAAAACCAACACAATGTAGGAATATCAATATACAGGTATGCTTAACTTTCGGAATAAAAATACACATGTTCGCTTTTGTGTCATAAGTAGCGAAAATTAGTGTCTCATTATTTTTATTACTTATTACTAATATTTCACAAACTAAAGCCTTTTTGAGGGCTTCAGCAAATTCATAAACTTACTATACCTTTCAAATAATTTGTAAAGATCTTCTTCATGACAGGATGATGTTTTGTGTAATGATCTTATCTAGGAACGTGTTTATTTTGTAGAGAGTGTCGCGGACTAATAATAAAGAAGCTGCAGGCAGCAAATAGTCCCCGGTCCGCACTTTGGACACGTTAGTGTTGGAAGAAAAAACAGCCTACATCCCATCTTCATCATGTATCAGTATTTGTTTGTTAGTTTTTATATTATCCTAAATGAATGATATATCTATCTATATCTATGTATGTATGTATATATATATATATATATATATATATATATATATATATATATATATATATATATATATATATATATATATATATATATATATATATATATATATATATATATATATATATATATATATATATATATATATATGTATATATATATATATATATATATATATATATATATATACATATATATATATATATATATATATATATATATATATATATATATATATATATATATATATATATATATATATATATAAAAAAGCCTCCCAGCAGTGTCACCTAGCCTCACTTAGGTATGCGGTCAGGTGCAAGCCTGGCTCAGGGAGGATGACGCCCCTGCCATGCAGAGTCCCCAGGGATTGTACCAACTAGTCCTTTCAACAAATTAAATTATATGTATGTATCGGCCTTTCCAAGATTTCCCAGGTTTTAAACCACAGGCCGTGGGCTTAGCCTCTAACTTAAGTTTCTCAAAAAATAGCTTTATTTGCGAAAAGGTCTTCTTTCCATGTACATCCAACAGTACATCCAAGGTGAACGAAAACTAGTTTAACTGCATACAAAGCTATAAACAAAAAACTAAGGCTCAAGTGTTACCTTAGAAGTGGTCAAAAACTGTTTTTACCGCCAGTTTCTCAACCCGACATTTTTCCAATCAATTTTACCAGTGTGCCCCTATATGCTATCGTTAGAGTAACGTCAGAGCCATATTAGCGTGACCTCTCGTTACAGGTGCTGTGTATTACACAGAATATCAATGACGGTTTCTATTTCAATAAATTAACTTGCAGTATATCAAATATATATTTTCATGGCAATTCAAAAAATGTATAATTAATTTAACTTAATATATGCAGTACAAGAGAAATATAAATAACACAAAAATGGCTACCACAACCGTAATGATCCTAATTAAAGTACAGTAGCACAGTATGCCCAAGTATTCATCAAGCACCACCACAATGACCAACATTAAAGTGCAGCAGCGCAGTGGGCTTTAATGGCCATCTTTCAACAAATAAATATCTAATTTAACTTAATAATATATGCAGTACTAGATAAATATAAATAACACAAAAATGGCTACCACAATACATATTTTTTTATGTCGCAGGCTAATACAAATATACAAAGTGTCTCCTGGCCTGGACCTTGGTCACTTCTACTTTAAAGCAAACTTCATCTCAACGCTTTGTCCATAAATACCTGAAAGTTTAATGAAGTCTCATGGTCCTTTTGGTTTTCCATTTATTCATGTTACACGCCGTTCGTGCCACAAACGGTTCTTTGAAGAGTGTCTTTTAAGGCGACTCAATGAAGTGTCCTTGGGATTTGGAATTTAGATCAAAAGAAAAGCAGTAGTTTAAATTCAGGAAAATGTTGGCCCTTTCACGAGGGATGCTCGTTCCAGTAAAACAAAGCTTTGCCCAGGCTTTGTTCTAAGCCTTGCTGGACTACAATTATTCATGCTTACATGGGCCATGTGGCTCCATGCCTCTGCCTCCAGTGGTTTTCTCCATGAAAAAGTAAGACTGGGTGAACAAACATCTGTGCTGGTTTTCATTCAACATCAACATGTAAATGGCAAAAGAACCATAAATGTTTTATTTAATGTTTTACCATTGGATTTAGGTCAGCACTGTGGACAAATATGGGCTATCAATTTGTACAAATACGCTGTCTTTTCAACATATACAAGTGTAAAAAGATCTACTTAGGCATTATTAAATGTTTTAATGTGAACTGACACGTATAACATTCAACTGTTACTGATCATTATTTTTCCACTTCTTGCGGAGACTAAAATGAATCAATTCAATCGTATTTGTCCTATGAAATAAACGAATCTGAGATACTTTTTTTTTTGCGTACTCATGTCAGATTACTAATATCTGTTGGAGATGGGTGGATCAATCCAAATATCGATATGTTTAATACTTGGTTATTATCTGCATCAGATCAATACTAGAATGATAACAGCAATGTTTTATATGTCTTTATTTTACATCAGTGTATTCTCTTGTGTTGTTCAAATACAGTCGATTACTGCAAATTGTGGGGGTTAGACCACCCGTAAATGGTAAAAAAAATAGTGAATAATGTTAATAAAAAGTAAATATCGCTCTTGGGGTAGTCACTGGGCTAAATCTGGCAGCTTGGGTACTATATTTCATATGACGATAAAGTTCCGTGAATCCTTGAAAAATGTCAAGAAAATTGACTTGAATCGTCTTATACCTACGTCATTGCTTTATTTTCACATACTTATGAATTGTTACCCACTTATAGTGAACAAAATGGGTTTTCTATGGAAAAAAAGTAAAACACTTTTTTTTTAACCAAAAATCGACACATTTTTGGTGTACTGAATGCCGAATAGTGGGTACACAGGGTATTTATACTGTATGTTGTTAAATCCAAGAATCCAAGTTAAAACTCCAAGAATCAACGCTAGTTTTTGCTTTTGTTAAGTTATTTTGTCCTTTTCTTAATTATACTCAAACAATTGTATGTAATAAAAGTGAATAAGATTATTTGTATTATTTGTTATATTGTTACATTGCGATATATTTTAGTAATTATTGTCATTGTTCCCAACCATGTGTATTGATAAAACCTATATTTTTTTAGTTTGCCTGAAAACTTTTTTCCTGCAATTTATTCTGTTAATAATCATGATCAACAAATTCAAAAAGTGTTGGTGTCAGCATCGGCAATACTGGCCTTGTATTTACTCGGTATTAAATCAATACCAAAATATCCAGTAGTGCCCACCTCTAGTTTCTCCGATCATGTTTGACCTCGAATTGAAAATGTGTGAAGATTTGCTTGTTTATAGATTTAAAGTCAGCGCTTCTGTCCATCGTGTGTCTTTACAGGAAGCCAAGTTTGTGGAGGAGAGAAGGAAGCAGCTGCAGGGTTACCTTCGTACAGTCATGAATAAACTCATCCAGACGCTGCCAGAGTTTACGGCCCGCCCCACAAAGGAGACCCTGCTGTCTCTGCTGCCTTTCTGTCTGTAAGTGGACACACACATGTGCTTTGTGCTGTACACAATCTCCACTTTGATTGCTGGAGGAACAGTGGGGGAGAGATAATACGAAATCAAATGCAGTGATGTTTTTTTGCATGGTAAAAAATGGTGGGCAACCAAATTGCTTATTTCGGCTTTTGTACCATGCAAAAGCTTTCTCGTATTGTATTCATATCATAATTACTCAATTTTTTCTTCTGACAACATTCTAAACTACACAGACAACACAAAGCCAATCATACGCAGCATGTTAGGTAACTTTTTCTGTTGCACATTTACGCTGCCTCTTGTTGCAAGGCAGCATTTATAGTGCAACAGAGGTGCAGAGGCTTCCATTGCACCACAACAAAGAAAAAGGACAGGGAGACTTTTATATTGTTATTGTTCTATTATATACTGCACTGTTATATTGTTATTTTTATATCATAAACTACACTGTTATATTGTTATTTACTTATACAGTAATATACTATATATTTTGATGTTCTGCGTGTCTTGGATGTATGGTGAATTGGCAAAAAGTCAGGCAGTCATACACAAAAGCAGACCTGCCAACATGTACACGTTTTTCGTACACTGCATTCATTTTCACCCCTGGATACGCTCGTCCACTTTCGCCAGTTTTAGTTCCGAGTACAGTCTCTGAAGCCTGACTTATGCTGCTGCTAGAGTTGTCCCGATACAACTTTTTCACTTCCGATACAATACCGTTATTGGAGATTTGAGGAATGGCAGATATTAATATAATATGAAAACACCAACCTTATGATATATTTATGCCTTTGAAGTGGAGTAATAATTTGTTTTTGGCGACACCTAGTGTTCATAATATTCAATAAATTCAGCTCATGATGCAGTAAATTGAATGATGCAAAAACGTTGTTATTCGAGATGTCCGATAATGGCTTTTTTGCCGATATTGTCCAACTCTTAATTACCGATTCCGATATCAACCGATACCGATATATACAGTCGTGGAATTAACACATTATGATGCCTAATTTTGTTGTGATGTCCCGCTGGATGCATTAAACAATGTAACAAGGTTTTCCAAAATAAATCAACTCAAGTTACAGAAAAAAATGCCAACATGGCACTGCCATATTTATTATTGAAGTCACAAAGTGCATTATTTTTTTTAACATGCCTCAAAACAGCAGCTTGGAATTTGGGACATGCTCTTCCTGAGAGAGCATGAGGAGGTTGAGGTGGGCGGGGTTGGGGGGGGAGGGTTTTGGGTAGCGGGGGGTGTATATTGTGGCATCCCGGAAGAGTTAGTGCTGCAAGGGGTTCTGGGTATTTGTTCTGTTGTGTTTATGTTGTGTTATGGTGCGGATGTTCTCCCGAAATGTGTTTGTCATTCTTTGCAAATCATTTTCAACCCATATTCAGTTGAATATGCTACAAAGACAACATATTTGGTGTTCAAACTGATAAAAAAAATTTTTTTTGCAAATAATCATTAACTTTAGAATTTGATGCCAGCAACACGCGACAAAGAAGTTGGGAAAGGTGGCAATAAATACTGATAAAGTTGAGGAATGCTCACCAAACACTTATTTGGAACATCCCACAGGTGAATAGGCAAATTGGGAACAGGTGGGTGCCATGATTGGGTATAAAAGTAGATTCCATGAAATGCTCAGTCATTCACAAACAAGGATGGGGCGAGGGTCACCACTTTGTCAACAAATGCGTGAGCAAATTGTTGAACAGCTTAAGAAAAACCTTTCTCAACCAGCTATTGCAAGGAATTTAGGGATTTCACCATCTACGGTCCATAATATCATCAAAGGGTTCAGAGAATCTGGAGAAATCACTGCACGTAAGCAGCTAAGCCCGTGACCTTCGATCGCTCAGGCTGTACTGCATCAACAAGTGACATCAGTGTGTAAAGGATATCACCACATGGGCTCAGGAACCCTTCAGAAACCCACTGTCAGTAATTAAAGTTGGTCGCTACATCTGTAAGTGCAAGTTAAAACTCTCCTATGCAAGGCGAAAACCCAGAAACGCCGTCGGCTTCGCTGGGCCTGAGCTCATCTAAGATGGACTGATACAAAGTGGAAAAGTGTTCTGACGAGTCCACATTTCAAATTGTTTTTGGAAACTGTGGACGTCGTATCCTCCGGACCAAAGAGGAAAAGAACCATTCGGATTGTTATAGGCGCAAAGTTGAAAAGCCAGCATCTGTGATGGTATGGGGGTGTATTAGTGCCCAAGACATGGATAACTTACACATCTGGAAACAGGGTTTGTATATATACTGTATATATATATATATATATATATATATATATATATATATATATACACACTGTATTTCCTTGAATAGCCGCAGGGCCGCTAATTAATTTAAAACCTCTTCTCACTCCTGCGCTTACCAAAAGCATGCGGGATGGGCAAGCATGCGTTAATTATTTTAAAACCTCTTCTCACTCCGGCGCTTACCTTATCATGAAAAGCATATTTAATAAAAAAAAACGTTATTATGGTCTTACCTTTACTTATAAATGATGTCCATCTGCAGCTGCTTCTGATCAAAGGCAGTCTTCCTTATCTTTTTTCAGTTTTAAAAGTCTCTGGAGATATTCCTTTAATTATTACCTCCTGCTTCGATTGAAAGTCCAGTTTAGAAAACTGTTTTATTTTAGATATGTAATCCTCCATGGTAAAAGTGCAAGCAAACTATTGCGGCTCACGCATGCTGCTTGTTGTCTTCTTCTGCAGCACCGGTCTTCTGCAGTACTGGTAGTCGCAAGAAGGATCGCTAGCGCCCTCTACCACCAGGAGACGGGAGTCATTTAATGACTCATATTTCGGAAGTGCCAAGCATGCGCTAATTATTTTGCGAAACGAGTTTGACCAGGCTGTAATTCTAGGCAGGCGAATACTATATTCCCGGCGGCAATTCAAGGAAATACGGTATATATATATATATATATATATATATATATATATATATATATATATATATATATATATATATATATATATATATATATATATATATACAAAGTGCATATACATGTAGGAATCATGTTAAAATAATAATATAGTTTGGAATAACTGAAAAAAAACAATACAGTTATGCAGGATGAAGGTCTTCTCTAATGCCGCTAGCTTAATGCTAACATAGAATGGACTAGCTCATTGACAAGCTAACCCAAATTAGCATGGCCAAGTGCAGGGCACATATAGACCAGCAATCACACACTAACAATTCATATCTATGGACAATTTACAGTCTCCGATGAGCCTAACATGAATATTTTTGGAATGTATAAGAGTAAGCTGGAGCACCGGGGGAAACCCCACGCTTGCACACTCGACACACACATGTCCAAACGGAGGTTTGAAGACACACACCGCATAAGGTTAGATGTTTTTGTCGGTAGTAATGTCAAACGAATTAGGGAAGTTTTCACAGGCTTGAACAAGAAATGCATGAATTAACTTAAAATACCTTTCTCTTCAACCTTTTCTCCTTACTTTTGCCTGGAGCCTATCCCAGCTGCAATCGGGTGGAAGGAAGGCAATGTACACCCTGGACAACTCACGAACTTAAAAAAAGCAAATACATTATAACAAATGATTTGGCCGGCTAATCAAAGCTATTGTCATTTCTATGATAATAATCTACCGTACAAAATGGGGTGAACATGAAATTTCTGTTCAACACGTCACACATGCCACAAAACAGCAGGCGGTGTCTGACGTCTTAGTGACTCTGCTGCCTACCAGCAACATCTCAAAAATGACATGTTCCAGTCATTTCCTGTCAGCTTTCTACTCATTTTGCACTTACTGCAATCAGTCAGCAGGAATGACCTGCCGTGCCGTCTTGAGTGCCTGGTGGACTTCTCCTCTGCAGACATCACAGTATACAGCAGTTGGCATTCATGACAGTCAAGTGTAAAAATAACTCAAGATCTGTCAATAGTTAGACCTAAAAGCACACAATATTATAAATGTTTTTATTATTTTTATTCAGGATTGCAAATGTGTTAAGTTTTATTTTTCTTAGAGATAAATATTTTTTCAAATTTTGTTTCAACATTTTTTTATTTTTACGTTTTTTTTTTAAATTCTAGCAAAACGTGTAGGGATCTCCCAGGCTCAGCAGCATGTCTTATGAAGATAAATAATAACTTAACTTTGTATATGTCAAATGTTCCTAAGTGCGGGAAGTTCCCAGGATCAGCAGCATCTATAATAAAGTTAAGTAAACATGTAAATAAATAATTAAATAACTTCTGGAAGTTGTATGAAGTAAATAAAACAAAGTGTCTATAATGTGCATCGGGGTCCGTAAAAAAGCCAAACAAATGGTCCCTTGGCCATACTTAAAACACCACTGGTTTAAGTTCAGTTCAGTTCCTGTTTATTTCGAACATGCATACGATACAATGTAAATGCATCACACAATTCCAGTTGTTTCATTACAGCACGTCCGAAAAGGAGTAGGAAGAAGCAGAGCTTATTTAATCCTACCCCTTTTCATGCCATAGCAATTTTATCCAATTTCCTTGTTCTCTGTAACAGAACAGTGAACAAATAAATAATTAATAAATAATATACCACAGTAACCATACAAATATTAAATACATTAATAATCTTTTGTCTCAATAAACAAAAACAAAAAGAGGGTTGAAGATGTTCATCTATATTGTTGTTCCATATTTCACCAGATAGTCAAAGTGTTGCCAAACGACTGAAGGGTGTCCCTAAGTTGTGTTTAGTGATAATTATTAGAGGTTTTCTACACACTCCCTGGGCTTGTGAAGGCGGATCTCCAGTCTTGGGCGACTACTTCGCCTTTCGTGACCGCTTGTATTTAATTACCGAATAATTCCATGATGCATGACGCACGCCTCTCTATCTCTTTGACCTCTACTTGCTGTTCACAGTTCACATTTAATTTATTGAATAAATAAAAAACAAGACCAATGGTGTTAAGGTGCTTTTCCACTCTGCAAATCATTTTCTCCTCTCCACCGTGTGTGTGAGTACTGAGTAGCACTATATGCATGCACAGCTTTCACTGCTGATTGGCTAACCCGTGCTGGCTCTGTGTGTAACCAATCAGATGATGCTGTGGATGGGACATTGATGGCGACAGAGTAGTGACTCCAGACAGATGCGTGATTGCATCACAGACAAAATAACCCAGTCTGTCTATAACTTGGAAAGTAGTATAGCGTATAGTTGACAATACAGAGCTGGTGGATGTGAGACTTCTTTCATTTGATGATAAGAGTTGTAGACGTACATGGCCACCTCGTCACCTTCATGCAGTTATCATCTCCATAGACTTGTTATTATGTTGGAAAACTGCTATGTGACCTAGTTTCCCAAAGGAGGGGATCGTGTTCTGTTCAATATGTCACATTACATGGAAAAATTCATATTTCCCTCAATTAACCACAGCTCCTGTTGTTGGCAGCAGTCCTGCAGCCCAAAAACCACCACTAGGTTACCAGTGGTTAGACCGGGGGTCGGCAACCCGCGGCTCTAGAGCCGCATGCGGCTCTTTAGCGCCGCCCTAGTAGCTCTCTGGAGCTTTTGCAAAAATGTATAAAAATGGAAAAAGATGAGGGGAAAAAAATATATTTCTTGTGTTAATATGGTTTCTGTAGGAGGACAAACATGACACAAACCTCCCTAATTGTTATAAAGTACACTGTTTATATTAAACATGCTTCCCTGATTCGAGTATTTGGCGAGCACCGTTTTGTCCTACTAATTTTGGCGGTCCTTGAACCCACCGTAGTTTGTTTACATGAATAACTTTCTCCGACTTTCTAGGACGCGTTTTATGCCACTTCTATTTCTGTCTCATTTTGTCCACCAAACTTTTAACGTTGTGTGTGAATGCACAAAGGTGAGTTTTGTTGATGTTATTGACTTGTGTGGAGTGCTAATCAGACATATTTGGTCACTGCATGACTGCAAGCTAATCGATGCGAACATGCTATTTAGGCTAGCTATATGTACATATTGCATCATTATGTCTCATTTGTAGCTATATTTGAGCTCATTTAGTTTCCTTTAAGTCCTCTTAATTCAATTTATATCTCATGACACACTATATGTAATATGGCTTTTAATTTTTTGAGGCTCCAGACAGATTTGTTTTTGTATTTTTGGTCCAATATGGCTCTTTCAACATTTTGGGTTGCCGACCCCTGGGTTAGACAGTAATGATTGTGTGTTAAGTCATCTTCATTGGATAGTAAATCTGTTCGGCTACACAAGATGTACACTGACTTCTTTAAAGCATATGTATCTAAGTTTATTTTTCTTATATTGTCCCTTGAGCAAATTAACTGTAATACATATGATTGCTGTATTGTGAGGAGTGTACAGTACATGTATTCACTTTGACTGAGATGTGTTATTTACTGTAGGAGACGCTGTACAGATTGTGTTGATTTCTGGCCAACAAATTTGTTCTGAGAATAAACAATTGAATCCTGTAGGATGTTCATTTAAATCAATATTCTATATTAAATAAGCTTAAATTAAAAGGACATGTAGCTATTAAACAAATGTGGTGGAATACAAATGCACCCAGGGGCCCTGAAAAACATCCAAAGCACAGAAGTCTTCATTACAGTATGTTGTCCTAATGAGAGGCTCAGTAAGCTTCTCACTATATCGAAGCTTCAATAGAACTATTTTGTCGATGATGCAAAGAGAGACTGATTAGAACTACATTAGACCTCATGCCGTTTTTGCTTCTATTTTGTTGTTCTTTCGAAGTTACTGCATGTGTTTGTGGATGCCAGTAACTGATGCCTGGAAGAGTATGTTTGCAGGGAATGCTGCCTTTAGTCCTTGAAAAGGGTTCAACGCTGATGGCTACCTAAAGAACAGTTAGGCAATGATGAAGTAAAGATAAGGCAACATAAAAAGAGACACAGGCGAGACTACATGCTAACATCTTGAATGAGTATCATTTTCTGTAGCACAGTGGTTCTTAGCTGGTTTGGCTGTTGGACCCACCACTCCTTAATGACAAGCAGTGAGCCAAATTGCAGAAATAACTAACATTTAATAAAAAAGACCGTGCTGTTTGAATTACAAGTAGTGCACAATAAAACAGTGTTAAAGCCCAGTACGAAACAAGTTAAATGAACAACACATTTTTTAGCCACAAACTCAAAATTATTTTAGCATTCAGTGTGTTCTGTTATTCTCTTGTTAATGTTTTGTCTCAAGAAATCAGGGAAATTCAACTTAATTGTTTTGGGGGCCACATTTCCAAAAAGCTAAGGACCTTGGGGGCCGGACCTCTGCCGTCACTTTAATCTTATTTTGTATATTCCGAAGAACCAGCGTCCTCTACAGTAGACATTTGATGTTGGTCTATAGTTTGTCAGAGTTACAGGAATGCTCTGCTGTTTTGAAGGGACAAAAAAAGCTATAGTCAAAGACCATCTCTATGACAGCACTCTAGTCTCTCACAAGTTTTTTGAACTGAACTCGCAGGCCACCAGTTGAGGAGCACAAATGATGAGAAAAAAGTCAACCCTTGAGGAACACAACTAGTATAACTAAAGCAGTTGAACAAATGACAACTGACTGCATGTAAGGTTAAAAAGTTAACAAGCTACACCCTAGTTACTTAGCCCTCATTCACACTGTAGGTAAATTCAGATTTTTTTGCCCATATGCGACCTGTGTCTGACTTTTTCATGTCAGTGTGAACAGCGCAATTCCAAATTTTTCATATACGACCCAGGCCTCTTTCGCATGTGGATATAAATCGGATATATATGCGATGCGCCCTCATTGTAAACGCTCCCACGCTCAGATCGCATTCTTTCGACCAGAACGTCATCAAATTATTTTTTCCCCCAAATGTTTTAAATATATTTTACATTCAGTCTGTTCGGGAGCCTGTAAATGACTGTATATTTTCTTTAGGGGGATGCTCTAATTTTCACTATTTACCAAATAAAGATAGTCTAGGAGAGAGTGAGAGGACACCACTTATATAGTTAACAATTTACTATACAATATAACATACAATAATCTGACAATAATGAACACATTGATTACACTCATACACTCATCCCCATTCACACGCTACCTCCCCAATGAAACCTCCCGCACTAAACCAATTACACAACACACACACACACACAGTCTGGCTGGGCCAGAAGATAGTCTGTTGTGGTCCTGCTGTATCGTTGGTGCACGTAGGGTGGGGGTGGTGAGTTGCAAATGCTGGATACCAAGGGGGCGTTTGAGAGGGGGGACACCTCCCGTTGTAGAATAGAGAAAGGGGGCGGGGGGCTCGGCCGTGCTTCCTCTTAGCTCCCTCACGAGTCTAGTCTGGAGCGAGAGGAGAACCAGCCTCGTCCTGGGTCACCTCTCTGTCGACTAGCCCGTGAGCGCGAGCCACTAACACTCGTACCTCGCGCTGTCCACTTCCCTCGCAGCAACTCTACAACGTTCTCCAAACAATAAATAGTCCCAGGGGAGAGTGTCTCTTAACTAAACTTAGTCCGAAAGTGACTGAACCTGGCGTTCGTGAAGTCACGTTGCAGCCAACAAACACAGGTGCGAACTGCGGTGAGCTAACTAGCAGTTAGCATGGGCTTCACCTCCTACTGGCAACGTGAAGCGCCCAAAACGTCTTTAAACTTAAACTAGTGCACTGGCACTTAACTGTCACTTATAACAAACTTAAATACAACGCTTAGAGTACTAGTTACTTATCTGATCTGCAACTGTGGTGATCTCTATCTCCGGGTAGTATTACCGACGCTCCGCTGCGTGTCAAATGCCGGAGCTCTTTTAAACACTTTTTTTACCTGCCGGCGGAAACGGAAGTGCCCGTCACCATGGCAACCGTAACCATGGCAACCGTGACCGTAGCAACGGTTAAACAACTTAAAGAAAATACACCTTCCCTAACAACACATATGAAATGGAAATAAATAATAATAATAATCCCTTAACAGAAATGATCTATATATAAAACTAAAAGGGACAATTTACACAAATATGCAAACCTTCAGAACACAGTCGAAATAGTGATTACAGGGTCTAGTGGGACACTCAAGTACATTTTTTGCATCTAAAATATTGACTTTTTTTCAGTGAGCCTGGAGGCCAAATTTAAAGTAGTTTCTCTTCCTTACTTCAAGGATCTGTTCATCACAACTTTTAGAAATTAGAAATACAACTTTGACAGACCAACTATATTACAGTGAGCAAAATCAGATTGTAAATAGACATAAAACAAACTATTGCACTCAAAGAACCATTTTACAAGGTTAAAATATAAATTAAAAGACATTAAACACGTTGGGCTTTTCTTGTTGTACTCAAATAACAATATTCCATATAACATATAGTCTGCCATAATCAAGGAGTAGATTGAAATAGAATAAAAAGGCTCTATTGACATTATCTTTTACATATTTTAGAAAATCACACCATATTTCCTGAAACTTCAAAGAACAGTTCACAAATGCTCTTAAAGTGCTGCTTGGGGTAAATGTGTTGGAACATAAATAAATGTTTATGATTGGCAAAAAACTTTTGAAGCGTAAAATAAACATGGAGAATGTCTGCAACTTGTGGACGACAGAGCAGACAGTGGACAATAAGGAAGACTTTGGTGTTTCTTTCTGTAATTACAATTAATTATTACTGTTATTAAAGTTAAAGTTAAAGTACCAATGATTGTCACACACACACTAGGTGTGGTGAAATTTGTCCTCTGCATTTGACCCATCCCCTTGATCACCCCCTGGGAGGTGAGGGGAGCAGTGGGCAGCAGCGTAGCCGCGCCCGGGAATCATTTTTGGTGATTTAACCCCCAATTCCAACCCTTGATGCTGAGTGCCAAGCAGGGAGGTAATGGGTCCCATTTTTATAGTCTTTGGTATGACCCGGCCGGGGTTTGAACTGACAACCTACCGATCTCAGGGCGGACACTCTAACCACTAGGCCACTGAGTAGTATAATGAATTACAACAGTAAAGTAATTTTACTATGAGCTCAGAGTATATGTTTTTATTGCCACCTAGTTAGAAGTCTATGCGGTTTAAAATGAGTAAAACATCAATACTAGGGCTGTGAATCTTTGGGTGTCCCACGATTCGATTCAATATCGATTCTTGGGGTCACGATTCGATTCAGAATCGATTTTTTTTTTCAATTCAACACGATTCTCGATTCAAAAACGATTTTTTTTCCCGATTAAAAACGATTCTCTATTCATTCAATACATAGGATTTCAGCAGGATCTACCCCAGTCTGCTGACATGCAAGCAGAGTAGTAGATTTTTGTAAAAAGCTTTTATAATTGTAAAGGACAATGTTTTATCAACTGATTGCAATAATGTAAATTGGTTTTAACTATTAAATGAACCAAAAATATGACTTATCTTATCTTTGTGAATATTGGACACAGTGTGTTGTCAAGCTTATGAGATCAATCAATCAATCAATCAATGTTTATTTATATAGCCCTAAATCACAAAAGTCTCAAAGGGCTGCACAAGCCACATGTGATGCAAGTGTAAGCCACTGTGACACTATTGTTCATTTTTTTTTATTTTTTATAAATGTCTAATGATAATGTCAATGAGGGATTTTTAATCACTGCTATGTTGAAATTGTAACTAATATTGATACTGTTGTTGATAATATTAATTGTTGTTTCACTACTTTTGGTTTGTTCTGTGCCGTGTTTGTGTCTCCTCTCAATTGCTCTGTCTATTGCAGTTCTGAGTGTTGCTGGGTCGGGTTTGGTTTTGGAACTGGATTGGATTGTTATGGTATTGCTGTGTATTGTTTTGTTGTATTGATTAATTAAAATAAATAAATAAATACATTGAAAAAAATCGATTTTTTAAAAATGAGAATTGATTCTGAATCGCACAACGTGAGAATCGCGATTCGAATTCGAATCGATTTTTCCCCACACCTGTTTTTTTTGGGGGTTGTTGTTGAAATGATGTGCTTTTTGAGGTTCAGATTACAAGGAACACACAAGGAAAATTCATGTAATCACAAGTTTATTCAATGTTATTGGAAAAAAAAAAATGCAATTAAAAAAAAGCTGTTGCGAACTCTGGCATTATTGGTTGCAACAATCACGAAAAAGCCCACAAAAGGATCAGTGATGAATCAAAAATCCTGGCTTTTTTTTAGTTTAGCGGAGGAAAAGCTTAAAAGGAAAATGACCAGATAAAAATATTGCAAGCAATCTGATATGAAAGCTGAGAAAAAAGTCAGAGAAAGAAGGCTGAAAGTATTCAGAAGAGAAACTGAAAGTGAGAAGGAAAAGTTCAGCACCTCGCACCTCCTGTTGAGGGAGTCTTTGCTTTAAGGCCACATTGACGGAGAAACTTCTTAACGATGATCCGTGACCAGTGTGTCATAATAATGATGATAAGGAGTACTTATTTGCGCATGCATTGTGACACAAAGTTACTTATTAACAGTTATATAAATTGGCTTTAATTAGTCGGACTAGTTGTAACTGTCAGAAATATGATTACACAAATTACTTTTCTTTCACAGACGGTAAATGAAAGCACGTTGGGTTTTATCAGGATCAAAACACTGCTGCTAAGCAGGAAAACAAAGGTTGTTCTGGAACATAACAAATAACCATTACACTGTATATTCCCATCAGTGGTGTGTCATGCTATATAGCTCATCATTAATAATAATTGTATAGTTGTACTCCGGTTTTAGTTATTAGGCTATTCCAAAATCTCTGACAAAAACCCAATTGTACGCAAGCCAAATCATTTTGTCAAAGTGGGTCTATGGTCATTTTAATCTACGGTACATTTACATTTTTACTTCCTAGATGTCTAGATCAAAGGTTCCCAACCTTTTTGCACCAGCGACTGGTTTAATGTAGGCATTATTGTCATGGACCAGCCTTCCACGTGTGGCAGATAAATACAGCGAAAACAAGTGCATGAAAAATACAACTCCACATTACTGAATTAGTGGGGAGCCCTGGCCTTTTTCCTGTGCAAAAAAGCTATCTAATAACTTTAGTTTTTTTATTCATTTTTGCTAGCTTGGGGCCATTAGTTCCAATAGATTTCTATGGCTATTACTATTACTATGGATTTCTATTTATATTCTAAAAGTTATATGTTCATGTTTTGTGCAATATTCCATACATGAATGCACTTATGTATGTTTTTGGTGCAATTTACCATGCCTAACCACATCTGTTAATGCTAACTACTTGTGCAATAGGGCTATGTGCTATATGACCAGCACTTTGATTTACTAGGCCAAGAGAAATGTGTATTTTCTTCCTTCAGCACACGTATGATACACAACAATTTAGCACACTTGCTCTTCAGCACTATTACAGTTCTCCAACTACTAAGGGGACTTCATTCTTGATCTGTCCTGAGCTAAGGTCATGCAATTATTTTATTTTTATTTTTATATCTGAGTCTGTGTATTTAATTGTAATGTTTATGTCTGAAGTTGGTTGTGTCTAACCCAGGGGTTTCAAACTTATTTTAGATCGGGGGCCACATGGAGAAAAATCTTTTAAACTTTTGATCGCGACTGTATATATTAGGTCTGTGCGTGTGTGCGCACGTTTGTGTGTGTGTGTTTGTCTGTGTGTGTGTATATTAGGGCTGCAACTAACGATTAATTTGATAATCGATTAATCTGTCGATTATTACTTCGATTAATCGATTAATAATTGGATAAAAGACACAAACTACATTTCTATCCTTTCCAGTATTTTATTGAGAAAAAAAACCAGCATACTGGCACCATACTTATTTTGATTATTGTTTCTCAGCTGTGTGTACATGTTGCAGTTTATAAATAAAGGTTTATAAAAATAAATAAAAAAATTAAAAAAAATTGCCTCTGCGCATGCGCATAGCATAGATCCAACGAATCGATGACTAAATTAATCGCCAACTATTTTTATAATCGATTTTAATCGATTTAATCGATTAGTTTTTGCAGCCCTAGTGTATATATATGAATATTTATAAATATATAGATATATATAATTCAAATAATACAAATATTTAATCATTTTGTAATTATAACCTTAGAAATTAACAAAATGTACCTAAATTAACTAAATTTCATGTAACTATCTAGTAAATAATGAAGACTGGTTAACCTATTTTTACATATGTGTTAAACATTTAAGATTGTAGTGTTAGTGTACCCTGCCCTCTCTTCCTTTGCAACCAAACAGCCTGTAGTGTTACGTTCGGGGCGCATGATGATGCGGGTTTTGTTCTCCCAAGATGCAAATGGTCGAATACGGACAGGACTTGCAGGTAATGACATGATTTAATTATAAAACAACACAAAACAGGTACAAAACAGAAAACAAACCGACTGGATAAGGTGTCGAGCGCACCGGAAGCTAAGGCTACAACTTAGCACAGACTATGACACTTAGCAGGGGCTAGGAGACAAGCAAAAACTTACGTAGCAGTCGCGTGACGCAAATAATGAAGCCAGGCCGATTGACTGGCAAAGGCAACTTAAATAATGCCTCTGATTAGTGCTCGGGAAGCAGGTGAGCGGGCGAGCACTAATCAGAGACAGGTGAACACAATGAGTGACCATGGCAACCAAAACAAACTCACAGGTGCACAACCAAGAACTAAAGCAGTCCAAAACTAACAGAAAATACTAAACAAACATGATCCGGACCACGGATCATGACATGCAGTGCTTTAAATGTTTGAAAAAGTTTTTCCCCACCAATAGGAAGGTGGTGTCACGTGTCATTGCATGTTTACTTTCGGTTTCACATCAGCTGCCTTCCATTGATAACGTGACGATGCAATGACAAAAGCATGGCGAATATTATCGATCATGAGTCGGGTTTTTCTTTAGCGAGTGAATGTTGTCTGTCTGTCTGTGTTGGCCCTGCGATGAGGTGGCGACTTGCCCAGGGTGTACCCCGCCCATGTGCAACTGAGATAGGCTCCAGCACCCCCCGCGACCCCGAACGGGACAAGCGGTAGAAAATGGATGGATGGATGGATTTACACCATTTGAAAACCAGTATGCAGTGGGAAGTCTGTGATTTCGTCGAGAGTCCCCATTTTTCCGCAGATACAAGGTTGTGTACTCCTGAGAGATCTGTTTTGCCTTTCATTTTCCCCTACTTGTAAATGCTGTGTTTTCTCCCACTTGGCAGGAATAGAAACCTCTCTTTGGATTTGCTTCCACTTAGTATGCCGCTCTACCTCGACACGTTTATGGTTTATTCAGAAGACAAAATACACACACTCTCTCACTCGTGTTTCCCGCCTTTATTGACCTGCTGCCTTAGGGAAAACAAAGTGTTTGTGGACCTTTGTTTCGCTGTCAAGAGCAGTTTGGGGCAGTTTGACTGGAGAATGAGGATGTAACCTTTTATTGTGCCAAATAAGGTGTGTGTGCGTGCGTGCGTGCGTGCGTGCGTGCGTGTGTGTGTGTGTGTGTGTGTGTGTGTGTGTGTGTGTGTGTGAGACAGTGATAAAGTGCAGAGGGAAGCGTTTATCTGGCATGTTCTATTAGCTGCAATCCACCTCACAGTCAATTAGAACAGTGGTTCTCGAATGGGGGTACGCGTACCCCTGGGGGTACTTGAAGGTATGCCAAGGGGTACGTGAGATTTTTAAAAAATGTCTGTCAAAAAGAACTGTGAAAAGAAATGCAAAAATGCAATATTCAGTGTTGACAGCTAGATTTTTTGTGGACATGTTCCATAAATATTGATGTTAAAGATTTCTTTTTTTGTGAAGAAATGTTTAGAATTAAGTTCATGAATCCAGATGGATCTCTATTGCAATCCCCAAAGAGGGCACTTTAAGTTGATGATTACTTCTATGTGTAGAAATCTTTATTTATAATTGAATCACTTGTTTATTTTTCAACAAGTTTTTAGTTATTTTTATATCTTTTTTTCCAAATAGTTCAAGAAAGACCACAACAAATGAGCAATATTTTGCACTGTTATACAATTTAATAAATCAGAAACTGATGACATAGTGCTGTATTTTACTTCTTTATCTCTTTTTTTCAACCAAAAATGCTTTGCTCTGATTAGGGGGTCCTTGAATTAAAACATTTTTCACAGGGGGTACATCACTGAAAAAAGGTTAAGAACCACTGAATTAGAAGTAGGCTTATATCCTATATGTGTATGTACCTGTTTGCTTCAATTATGCTCCCCGGCAGTCAAATTACAGTGATAGCATTCCGACGAGGCTTAGCAACGTTGGTTATTGTACGCAAGTCAATATTGTGTCTAAATGCAACAATAACAACAACAAATGCAGTGTGATAAAGACGTGGGGTGCACATGGGACATGTTCTTTTTTGCTCTTTTTCTACATTTTTAACCAGCAAAGTATTATATAATTGTACGCAGCAGAGTTCCTCCCACGACTCCTCCACAATCCTCCATAAATGGTCATGCTAACGATCTTATGAATATGGTGATGAATTCAAGGACTAGGGTTGGACTATCAATGAAGGAAGATAGACGTGTTGGCTCCAAAAATCACGACTATTATTTCATATTGGTGCTTATTACGTCGAACATAGCTAAGAAACGTCATATCTAATATTTCTAGCAAATGGAATGTCAGCATTTGACCAATCATAGTGTCAGCTTCACCGTGACTGAGAACTGATGATGAGATGAAGGAAAACATGTTCACGTTTTACCTTTCTGTTTGCCAAGTCTTTGCTCAAATAATGTATTTATTATTTATATGTTTTTTTGTAAAGTAATGAAAAGCAGACATTAGGTTTCATGACACAAAGTTATTATGAGCAATATTTAAAGCTGTTGTATTTTAATTTGTTATGTGCAATTGGCACAAAATAATGATTTCAATAATATATTGACACAATTAATGTGTTTTTTGTAGGGTTTTTTTTAATCTCACAAAAACATTTGGGTGATAATAATAATAATAATAATAATAATAATATAAGGTTTCTTGGTGGCTGATAAGTATATGTTGCGTGAGATCCAAACATTTGCAACGGTGTTGTAAAATCCTAAAGTGTAATTCTATTGAAAAAAGTTAAATATAATCATTTAAAAAATTCATAACATAATTTTATCAAATGTAAAATTGCTGCCACCCATATTTTTGGTCTTTAATCTTAAAAAAGCCACACACAAAGTCATATACCTATTTATACATTTTATCATTCAATTAAAAATGAGCAAAATAAACAACACTTCAATGACCCACCACATTATAACTACATGTACAATATAACTACATTAATACAGCAATGTATTTTGATATCTAAGCTCTATAACAAATAAATATACAATGCATCCAGAATTAAAGGAATGTTATGATGTTGTGAAATATGTGTGTTATGTATTTTATAGTGAATATGTGTTTTTTTTTCATATGATTTGAGCTTCATTTGGTGGTGAATCCATCGGCCGTCACTTATTCCCATGTCTGAAAAACTTTGCGTGAATTCTACCCATGGTCGAAATGGTGCGTAGAAATACACAAACTTTTTCGCATGGAATATTTCTATAAAGACCAACGTTTGCTGTGAAAGTTGCGTCCGCACATGTCACCCCTGCTCACCCAATTTTTTTTGTCTGTAGCAACCTTTATAAATACCCACATTTTTAGTGTGTGTGAGTGACAGAAAAATGTGTTTAAATAGTGTTTGTATATGATAAATACATGATGCTTATTTTGTTTTTTCCCGCTTATAAATAATCAGGCCAGTTTAGTTTTTGATGTTACTCTCGCTCTACCATGAATCCATCCTTAAAAACTTTAAATAAGTTGTGTTAGATTGAAAGAGACTTCTAGAGACTTATTATATTTCTGACACCAGGTTCTTTGCCCCAATGACAGTGACTGTACTTTACACAAAATACTCTTTCAATTATGCACTTACTGTACCTACTTAACATTTTGAGTGCATAAAAGTGCATTAAGAAATACAGCAGACTGTGCAGTTACGACACAGATATTGATATCAACATGCCTCAAATGGTGAGTGGGCAGTAATGAACCCTGATGGACTCTTGGCTACATAGCGATAGAATGCTTACAATTTACAATTCAAAATGATGGATGAAAAGGAATTTGCGATCATCATTTCCAGTTAAGGTGCAACGACAGTTATCGATACTGTCAACATTTGTGTACGCTCTGTACATAGTACACATATATAAGTGTAAGTACGGAAGTGCAGAAATGGAAACAGAGCCAGAGATCTCTGTCCTGCTAACAGCTAATTAACACCAAGATGTTATTCAAACAAAACCCAAGAACACAAATGATAATGTGGTACACACAGAGAGACATAAGATGACGCGACTATTCCATTTTGGATTCTGGGAATTGAGGTGTGCTTCCTTTGTGAATCAAATTTAAAAGAAGAAAATACATGTGTTTAGCAAAAGTGATAACATCGTGCAGAGTCACATTTTTTCATGTTAGTTAGCAGCCACTTCCTGGTTTGCTTGAGATGCTAGGATTAGGCGGCTAGAACTCTTCTATTGATCTTCTGGGGTGTGGAGGAACGGTGCTATTGTGGACATAGGGATATACAGTCGTGGTCAAATGTTTACATACACTTGTAAAGAACATAATGTCATGGCCATACTTGCCAACCTTGAGACCCCCGAATTTGGGAGACTTTGGGGGGGATGGGGGGCGGGGCGGGGTTAAGGGGGGAGGAGTATATTTATAGCTAGACTTCACTGAAATCCAAGTATTTCTTTTTTATATATATATATATATATATATATATATATATATATATATATATATATATATATATATATATATATATATATATATATATATATATATATATATAAATAAAATAAATACTTGAGTTTCAGTGAATTCTAGCTATAAATATATGTATTTTACTATATATATATACATATAAATAAAATAAATACTTGAATTTCAGTGTTCATTTATTTACACATATACACACATAACACTCCTCTACTCATTGTTGTATTTGAAAGTGCAATGCTTTGCAGCCAGTAGCACAGCCTTTGAAGGAGCATAGGTATGGGCAGTGTAATATTCTGGGTTGGAGTCAATAACCAGGCGAGGTGATGAAGTTATGTCTCTTTACTTCATACTTCAGAACCGACTCCCACACTTGCCGTCAGGGTGCGCTATACAACGTAAACCGTTGGCCAACCAAAAAGTAACCACAGAACACTGTACCCAACATACACCAGGAGATGGCAACAAACAACTTAGATCACTCTAATACAGGCAGCATCTGTGAAATTTAATTTGCAGGAAAGGAGTGAGTTTAGGGTTGAATTGTCCATCCCCGTTCTATTCTCTGTCACTCGTTGTCGCCATGACTGTCTCTTCTTCGTTCTTCTGCTTCGTCTCCTTCTTGTTGTGTGTGCAGTTGTGCACTCGCCAAAAGCCGTAGATGTTATAACGTGACTGGGCCGGCAGGCTGTTTATATCAAGGAAAAGCGGACGTGACGACAGGCTGTCCTTACTCAGGTCCGCACGGACCTGGAGGGGGCGTGCCTTAAGTCCGGCTGGAAATCGGGAGAAATTCGGGAGAATGGTTGTCCTGGGAGGTTTTCGGGAGAGGCACTGAAATTCGGGAGACTCCCGGAAAATTCGGGAGGGTTGGCAAGTATGGTCATGGCTGTCTTGAGTTTCCAATAATTTCTACAACTCTTATTTTTTTGTGATAGAGTGATTGGAGCACATACTTGTTTGTCACAAAAAACATTCATAAAGTTTGGTTCTTTTATGAATTTCATATGGCTCTACTGAAAATATGACCAAACCTGCTGGGTCAAAAGTATACATGCAGCAATGTTAATATTTGGTTACATGTCCCTTGGCAAGTTTCACTGCAATAAATTAAGTTAAAGTTAAAGTACCAATGATTGTCACACACACACTAGATGTGGCGAAATTATTCTCTGCATTTGACCCATCACCCTTGATCACCCCCTGGGAGGTGAGGGGAGCAGTGGGCAGCAGGCGCTTCTGGCAAGCTTCTGGTTGAATTTTTGACCACTCCTCTTGACAAAATTGGTGCAGTTCAGCTAAATTTGTTGGTTTTCTGACATGGACTTGTTTCTTCAGAATTTGGGTGTTCCAACAGGACAATGACCCCAAACACACGTCAAAAGTGGTAAAGGAATGGCTAAATCAGGCTAGAATGAAGGTTTTAGAATGGCTTTCCCAAAGTCCTGACTTAAACGTGTGGACAATGCTGAAGAAACAAGTCCATGTCAGAAAACCAACACATTTAGCTGAACTGCACCAATTTTGTCAAGAGCAGTGGTCAAAAATTCAACCAGAAGCTTGCCAGAAACTACCAAAAGTGCCTGATTGCAGTGAAACTTGCCAAGGGACATGTAACCAAATATTAACATTGCTGTATGTATACTTTTGACCCAGCAGATTTGGTCACATTTTCAGTAGACCCATAATAAATTCATAAAAGAACCAAACTTCATGAATGTTTTTTGTGACCAACAAGTATGTGCTCCAATCACTCTATCACAAAAAAATAAGAGTTGTATTGGGAACTCAAGACAGCCATGACATAATGTTCTTTACAAGTGTATGTAAACTTTTGACCACGACTGTATTACTGCATCTATGTCTGGATTTGCACCAGAATGCTCTTTTAAAAATGGCTTGTACAATATTTTTGTAGCCAACTGACAGCTCACATCATTTTAAAAACAATTCTAAAGAAGTTATTTCTTTCTGCCGCTTAACAGAAGTAGACTTTGTCAAAGCAGCACTTGAACTGCAGTTAAAAAGAGTCACCGTCTCATCACGAGCACAAGGTGAGGGTTGACTAGATCTATTCTTGAGGAGAACCGTCGGCCACATTTTCACTTTTCCAGCTTTTGATTGCCATATTTTTATGAGGGTCTCATTCATTCTTCGAGTCGTCTGATAAATCAGAGTTCGCTTGTCGTCAAGTTCCAATAGCGAGAGACCGAGATGAGCGACTTGGAGGTCATGTTTTTTCTTTCCCATCAAGCAAACGTAGTGAGATGCAATAGTCATCCACAGATGTGTTTATTTTATAGTTCAATGTTTGCAATAGTACAGTGTAGTGTTGTACGGTATAACGGTATTAGTAGAGTACTGCGATACTAATGAATCATTTTCGGTTTACGAGCAGACAAGCATGTTCCGCAGCGCACAATCACGGAGTACTTACAAGCAGACACAGTGTGTAGACAGAAAAGAGAGAATGGACGCATTTTGGCTTAAAAACAAAAGATAAAGGTGAAGTTATAACACTGAAACGCCCACCGGAGGATGTGCTTTAAGACATGGCTAGCTGGCTAGCGGCTAAAGTCCAGCCCCAGTTGGCAGTGTTTTAGCTACTTCTAAATCACTAATCCTCGCCTCCATGGCGACAAATAAAGTGAGTTTCTTACAAGTATCATCCCTGCAGGACGAGGAATAGCTAAACATGTTTCACTACACACCGGCGTCAAAATGTAAACAAACGCCATTGGTGGATCTACACCTGACATTCCACTGTAATGATACCAAGTACAGTAGCGTATCTAGTCAATACTACTTTTTTGGCATCACAACATCTCCTTTCGTTTTTGTTTTATTTATATTATGTTTATAAACTCAGGAAATATGTCCCTGGACACATGAGGACTTTGAATATGATCTTGTAACGACTTGGTATCGGATTGATACCCAAATTTGTGGTATCATCCAAAACTAATGTAAAGTATCAAACAAGAAGAGTAAGTGATTATTACATTTTAACAGAAGTGTAGACAGAACATGTTAAAAGAGAAAGTAAGCAGATATTAACAGTAAATGAACAAGTAGATTAATAATTAATTTTCTACCACTTATCCTTAATAATTTTGACAAAATAATAGAATGGAAAATGACACAATATGTTACTGCATATGTCAGCAGCTAAATTAGGAGCCTTTGTTTGTTTACTTACTACTAAAAGACAAGTTGTCTTGTATGTTCACTATTTTATTTAAGGACAAACTTGCAATAAGAAACATATTTTTAATGTGCCCTAAGATTTTTTGTTAAAATAAAGACTGGTACCAGTACCAAAAAATGGTATCGGGACAAAACTAGTACAGTGAAACCTTGATTTACAAACTTAATTGTATTTTTAAAATGGTTCGCAAACCAAAGTTAGTAGAGTGAAGCAGAGTTCCCAATAACAAACAATGTTAACATAAATAATCTGTTCTAGCCTCGACAAAAGTCTATATTTTAGTAAAACAAGGGGATGGGTCAAATGCAGAGGACAAATTTCACCACACCTAGTGTGTGTGTGACAATCATTGGTACTTTAACTTTAACTTTAAAACACTGCACACTTTAAAGACACTTTAATGTACAGGTATATATCTATACTTAATATGTTGTATCCACCAACATAACTCAACAATCTCCTTTTTATCCAAACAGCACAACAGCAAACTTAAATGTCAACACGCATTCACACACAAGTCTCGTTGGTGCTCTTCGAAATGTTAACCACCATGTTGCCACAATAAAAAAACAAAAAAGGAAAATCATTTACATTGTGTCTTGGAATATGTTGGCATTGTTGAACTTTTCTGGAGTTTCGGAGTGATAAACGAGCAGTGGCCTCACCTAGTCACCACTAGGTGTATATATATATATATATATATACATACATATATATATATATATATATATATATATATATATATATATATATATATATATATATATATATATATGTATATGTATATATATATATATATATATACATATATATATATATATTTTTATATATATATACATATATGTATGTATATATATATATATATATATATATATATATATATTTATATATATATATACACACACACATTATGCACTTAACTTATTTATTAAACACATTTAACATAATAATCAAAACATTTATTTACATCATTGTTGACCTGTTACTTACTTTATGTTATTAATGTGCTATTTTAAGATGTTCAGTCATGTTTTTTTTGTACTCAAATTTCCCATGAAGAGTACCAACATGCTGTTTAGTATTTTCCATTATGAATTGTTTGCTTCTGCAGCCTGTCACTACCGCATCAACTGCGCTTTTTGCATGCACGACTTGCAATTCAGTGCTTCTCAATAATTTTCTGTCATGACCCCACTGGGCGAAATATTTTTTTCCACAAACCTTCTGATTTGAATTACTCTTGAAATTGTGATAATATGTATTTATTTATCCGTACAATGCAACGTGAGTTACATTCTTTAGTTATACCGCTGATGACGACTCCTTTATTCTTTTTATTCCTGTCACAAACTTCTCCATCTCTTTGCGTCCGTTAGGTCTGTACACATGGGTTCCTCTGTACTTACTACATCTCCTGGGTAGAACGGGGACCCTGTTGATTGCGTAGAGCAGGGATGTCAAACATGCGGGCCGCGGGCCGGATCAGGCCTGTGGACAGGTTCAATCTGGCCCGCGAGATGAGTTTGCTAAGTGTAACATTTAGCTGCATTGCATTTTTAAATTAACTATTCGCAATTGCAATTCTGTTAGGCAAGTAAATAGTTCATACCGGGCTGAGCAAGTATACCAAGTAAGAGGTACATGGTAAAGCTCCCCCTCGACTTAACGTAATACAAACAGGAGTAAAAAAAACTATCGGTAACCCCACTTAAAATGCTGCATTAATGCTGCACATTGATATAGTTCTGTGAAAATTATTGTTTTCTGTGTAAATTTAACTAAAGTGAACAGTGTGTGATTTACTGCAATACTGTCAGTCTTTTAAGTTTGTATTTCTGGTTTTGTTCAAATCGTTCACACATTGCACAGCTTTTACTTTTCTATCAATACACAGTGATGCATTGTAGGCAGGGAGTAACTCAACCCTCTTGAATAGTTTCTACCTCAGTTTGCATGGTTTGTTGAGTTAGCACAGAATTAATATGTGGAATTGACAAATGAGGTAGTTGATGCATATAATAGTTTTTATTTATGCTTTATTTTTGTATTTGTTCAATCCTATATGGGTTGTGACTTGGAGTTGAATGGTTTTGTAGATACACTGAGATTAAGTCTAAATTCATTGTGTTCTTCATGGTGTTTTTGAAACTGCACCAATTTTTCCTCAGATTTTTCAACTAACTTGAAGTTTTTTGTCAAGAGGATTATTTGTGATATGTACATTTTCAGAATGTGCTTGTTCTATTTTGGGCCAAAGTAAAACAAAGAAAACAATCTAAATTAATCATAGTTGTATTTTTAAGGTATTTCGCCATGATTTTACCCGTCCGGCCAGCGTGGGATCAGATCTTCCTCCATAAGGCCATGTGTTTGACATCCCTGGCATAGAGTGCTTCGTATTTTTGGGTAAAAGTATCCCACGTTGCATTGCCAGCAGCCATATTGAAAGGCGAGCGTCATCGTTTATGACAGCGCTACACGTAATATTTCCAAACTATGCAGTGATATGATGGAGAAATACTGCGAGTCATTGTCAGTCCAATGTCATCTCAGCACACTGTGACTGTAAGGCAGGACTGGGAGAATGATGTTGTCATGTCGCTTCACTTTTGAGTTATGTGGAGGCTACAGTCCCGATAAGAGGAGTGAGTACTATTTTCTATCAATTCCAACTGTTATCAAAGTTATTCGACCAAGCACGTCAAGTTAATGCCAAGTGGGGCTGTCATTTAAATTAAAATCATGTTTACTTACAAAATGTTCTTAATTACCTGAAATGAAATGATCCAAAGTCGTCAGCATGTATGTCACATTTTGCAGCAGTCCGTGCTCGCCTTCGCCATTAACACTTCTTTTCAGCCGCTTCCGTTTGTCCAGAAATACGCTTAGGAATGCGGTAAAAGCTAGTTAAACCTCTCCCACCTCGATTATGGCAGTGGACAATCGGACATTTTATAGTATTGGATGATATCAGTTTGAATGCACAATCTCTGACGCGAGCAGTCCTGCAGCGTGTTTGTTTGTGTAAAGCTGGACCGCCAGTTAACATCTAAATGTTCTCCAATAAACGCACAAGGTTGGTCTTTTCTTGTATTTTAATGAAGTCATTTACAAAAGATAAACATTAGGCTATGGGCTATTAGGAGCTAGCAGCTACACAACAGCTAAGCACACAATAGCACACAAGCTAGACATACGTAATAAGTATCCTTCATTGAACAATATTGCTGTCTAAAACAGCACTTTTGTCAATATAAAGAAGTGTCACATAATTATAGTTGCATATTACTTATAAATACAAAGTATTCAACTTACTGCGTCATAAGCTTAACTTAATATATTGTGGCCCCTAGGGGTCGCTAAAAAAACAATTACCGCTTCACTTCAACTTAAAAGACGGCTTAAGTCAATTCCAGCCAGTTAATTGTAAATAGGTTAGTGTTTTTTTTATTTTTTTATTTTCACACTAAACATTGACAATTTCACTTGACCAAGCATTTTCTAATATTCCACATTGTGTGTATGATTCCTGCTGGTATTGTACTGGATCAATATATGTCTCGGCCAATTCTCAAGGCTACGATATTGGTGTGTTCACTTTGGCCCTTGGAGGCAAAATGTTTGGGCACCCCTGATTTAAAGCTTTCTTTTCTTTTATTTAGGGACACACCTCAGAACAACGAGGGCGGAGCCAAGACGCCCCGGTCCAAAACACCATCCCGCTTCCCAAGACTGGGTCGCGGCCCCCACCAGGAAGCCAGACCTGAACCACAGAGTGGTGACCTTTAACCCTCATACTCTTATTTTTCTTGTTACATTAGCATCGTGAAGGATGCTGTGGACACCTGACTTTGAGGGCATCTAACGGAACCTTGCTCTCAGCCAAAGAGAGATGGGAGAATATTTCCAGGTTCCTGATGCCGGATTGGAAGACCGATGTCTTTGACGAGGCTGGACCAAATCGCACAGCACCTCTTACCTCACTGAGACATGACTGCCACTATAAGATGCAGGTTTTTATTTCTGACTATGCTCATTTTTGGAGTGCCTACAGTGTTTATTATTGTATATTACTGATAGAGGGAGTTACGGTGCCATTACATATTAGTCGTCTCTGGTGTGGACCACCAGGTAATGTATCCTCTTTCTAGTTCCCATTTGGTCGTACAAATGTCCAAACACCTTCTTGCTGAAAGATTAGGGAGCAACACCACTTATATAAGAACAAATGTGGGAGAATTATTTCACATGCATCAGTGTTTTGCTTGTTTTACTCCACACCACATCATGGAATAACAAATTCATGTTTAACGATGGTTTTACTGTTTCTTAGCGAGATTGAATGCAAATGAATGTTCTTAACAAAGACTAAACACTCGAAGAGAAGCGCCGCTGCTCGTTAAGAGTGCAAGGAGAGCCCCGGCGAGCCCCGACAGAAGCTCATGCATATGCAGAGCTGGCCCCAAAGGATCCCCCAAACTATGGATTAACGAGGACCCCGTTGTGTTCCAGGGATATTCCGGGAAACCAGAGCCAAAGTGTTACCTAAGGTGAAACGCTTCTTCCCTTACTGAGAAGAATTAAATACAATGATAAGGTGATTTATGCACATTAAGTGTTCCTCTTTGAATTGGCTGCTTAATTAAACAAAATCCTGTTGGATGGAAATTCAGTTTTGTTGTTTTTTCTAAACTTTTTGACCATTTTATTGCCCTCAGGCTAAATAATTAGTTTGATTTGAAACCATGGACTACACTGTGACACAATGCAATTTATGATGATCATTTTTGATGTACATTTCAGAACTATACTTAATCGGAAATTGAAATCATTTGAATTGGTGCTTGGCCCACGAAACAGCACAATTGTAACATTTTGTTGCATACCTTTTAAAAACAACAACAAACTTTTAGATAAGAAATATTGTATAAAAACAATACAATGGAATGTACTACAAACAGGGATAGTAGTTTTATGAACAAATGTAATAATAATGTACAGTATTTACTAGGGCTGTGAAACTTTGGGCACCACACAATTCGATTCGATTCTTGGGGGGAACTATCCGATTCAGAAACGATTCTCGATTCAAAATCAATACTTTTTACTAACACTGGGTGCCAGTTCTATGATGAACTACATTCCTTCATAAAACAGATAAACAGCTCTGATCAATGTTCTATATTACCTCAAAGAAAACTGGTTTTGTTGAATAAAATTATACCCAAACATTTAATAAAGTCAAAAACAAATAAGGCAACAAGAGAAGTATCCCACATTTCTCTTTTTTTAGAGTAAATCTGTACAGCAGATATGGGCATCTACATCAACTATATGATTTGTCTAACTGGCTGTACAGAACAGATTTTAAAAAAGAAACATATATGTAATGTTTTTTTAGGTAGAATTTTTTTCAAATCGTTTAAGAATCGTTACTAATAAGAATTGCTATTAATTCAAAAATCGATTTTCTTTGACACCTTTAGTATTTACCTTGGAGGGTGGACTTCTATGGTATCTACTTACAGCTGCTTTTTCGTCGAACACACCCTCAGCAGCCGTTTTATATTTTCATAGATGCATTTCCGCAGTTTAAATATTATTTTACCATTATTGACTAGTGTTAAACTCATCCTGCTTCAGTATGGTGCAGATGAGCAGTGATCCACTCAAATTTCTTTGTCAAGTAGACGACACACTTTGTTATGTTTTTGATGATTTCTTTCTTTACTTCAATGAATATCTTCCACTTCTTCTCAGCACTGTCCCTCACACTTGATTTCTTCCTCCACATGGTTGATAAAGAAAGTTATGTCGATCTCTAGTTATAAGCTAATGCAAGCGTGTGAGATCATATGTTTAGGCGGATCTTACAGGGTTCACTGTGTCATTTGCTAGGCCAGCTAATGGTGGGGATGCTTGCAACTCACATTTTTGTGGCGAAGTTGGTAGAGTGGCTGTGCCAGCAATCGGAGTGTTGCTGGTTACTGGGGTTCAATTCCCACCTTCTACCTTCCTAAGTCACGTCCGTTGTGTCCTTGGGCAAGACACTTCACCCTTTGCCTCTGATGGCTGCTGGTTAGCGCCTTGCATGGCAGCTCCCGCCATCAGTGTGTGAATGTGTGTGTGAATGGGTAAATGTGGAAATACTGTCAAAGCGCTTTGAGTACCTTGAAGGTAGAAAAGCGCTATACAAGTATAACCCATTTATCATTATTTATTTATTTATATTTTCTCAAAACACTGAAATCAGGGCACTCTTTAGTTGAGGTTCCACTGTCTTTAGAACGCACAGAAAAGAGAAAGACGTGTGTCTCACGTAAGGATTGTGGATGATGGGCAAAATTCCATAAAAAGTTATCTTTAAGATTTACTTGGCTAGTAATATCCGGACATATCGCCAACATACTTTAGTGATTTGGATCAATCCAAGCATGGGAATGTAAACAATACACACGCTGCTGGAAAAATCCAAAGGTATTCTTGAAAATGTCAGGATTTTGTTGACAACCTCGGCATCAATAGTACTTGAATCAGGCCACAATCTAAAAGTAGAAATATCGTCTCAAAATAGAGAGTATTTGTGCACACACACGTTGGTGCCATTGAAAGGTTAAGCCTTTCATCATCAATACCCAGCTATACATGATTGTCTCAAGTATCCAGATGCTGTCAAAAGGCATTGGCGAGATCTGGTCAAGTTAAGCAAGTCAACTTATATAACCGTAACATCCAGACTATAAGCCGCTTTGAACCCTGCGGCTTACAAAACAGTGGGCTTGATTTCTAGATTTTTCTTCGGTGATGGCAATAATGCAAATAGTTTAAAAAAACAAGCAAAGACGCTGAAGATGTGTGTTATTGTTTGTGCCATCCTTTAGACGAGTTTCCTCACTGCAGCTGCTGCAGTGCCCTTCTGTTTAGAGCTTTCAACCGGAAGTACAATTGTTGTTCCATTTTCTAGCTGTCCATAGCGTTTCTACTCCTATTGATTCTTCATTCATCACTCCAAGCAATGTCTGAATTGATTTACGTGCACCCCGACTTAAACAAGTTGAAAAACTTATTCGGGTGTTACCATTTAGTGGTCAAGTGTACGGAATATGTACTGTACTGTGCAATCTAATAATAACATTTTCAATCAATCAATCAATCAAAGTCTGTAGGCTTTACAATATACCGGTAACTAAATCTATTTGTACTTAGTAAACAGTCCGTTATGTGGTGTCTGTACAGTAGGAGTGTTTTCATGCATATTTGTACATGCTTTCGTAATGCAATTAAGCGAGCGTCGTTAGCGTTAGCTAATATGCTAACACGTTTACGAGTGTCTGTGTTAGTATTATTAACTTACAATGGCATTCGTTTTGTATAATTTCAGTTTCACAAATTCCTCAGTATACTTACCAAAACATCACCGTGGAGTTATTGAGCCTGTTTAGCTGATTAGAGAGCTAGCTTCCTCAGCTAGTGGGTCCATGACGATGACTTCTGTTTTATTTCATCAGCCGTTTTACTGCCGTGTTAGACACCACTTGGAAACAATTAAGGTATGTAAATAAACATTTACAAAATATTTCTGTGTAAAGAACTAATTTCACAATGTATATACATGTGGCTTATAGTCTGAATCAGCTAATGCAGTATATGGAAAAAAAAAAATTTTGTTAAAAAAGGTAATGGGTGCAATTTATGCGCTCTGTAGTCCGGAAAATACAGTATATGACTTTATCTCCCTGAACAATGAAGAAAAATGTGTACACTTCTCACTTGTTTTACTATTAATATTCATTTTATTGCTCCTATTTTCTGCATCTAGGCCAGTGATTCTCAAACTGTGGTACCCAAATAATTACCTGATTAAATCATCAAACACAGTGTTACTGTTCAAACTGTGTAATGTTACAGTCGCCAAAAGTATTAATTCAACTTTTGAAATAAAACCTTGTGTTTGTTTTTAATGACTAATTAGGCCTACTATGCTACTCTATTACAATGTTGGTCATTATGGTGGTACTTGAAGAGCCAAGTGTTTTCTGAGGTTTGAGAACCTCTGATCAAGGCAATTCTGTTGTGTATTGCAGAGAATGTCACCTTATTAATGTGCAGGTATGCTATATCCAGTTGTGTACATGAACTGCAGACATTAGCTGTCGCTTTTGAATGCCCGTGATTGGGACGCACATAAAAAGCGCTTATCCCCATGCAAACCATCTCAGTAGT
This sequence comes from Entelurus aequoreus, assembly GCF_033978785.1. Taxonomy (NCBI): domain Eukaryota; kingdom Metazoa; phylum Chordata; class Actinopteri; order Syngnathiformes; family Syngnathidae; genus Entelurus; species Entelurus aequoreus. Next base: position 29,163,131 of record NC_084738.1, read on the forward strand.
TTGACGTTCTCAAATTTCAGATTAGCATTTGCAATAAAAGTTATTGTTGATCGATTAGATTCAGCTCAAGACACTCACTTAAATTGACATTGTTTGCTCGCAACAAATGAAGCGAAGAAGCTGAATGCATTGAAGCACAATCCAGGTTGAATTGTTTCAAATAAAAAGGCCAATTAAAACATATTTAAAGACTAATGTTTGTGTTAAAGTTAATTTATTAGTAGCAATGTTTCAGTTTTTATGACATTATGCCAGGGGTATTTAAATATTGAAGACCCAAAAATATTTTTTTCAATGAAGTCCATTTATTAAGGTCGGTCAGGCTACAAGCAATATTACTGTTTACTATTCAAAGCAAAATATCCTGTTCATCCATAACAACCAAAATAATCCTACTATACTTGCAGCTTGATATGCCCATTTTAGTGCATTTCATTATGAATGTTGATAAAATATATCTTTACGATTCCTGTGCTTTAGGTAGGTAGGTAGGTATTTATTGTCAAGTACAACAAATCTTTGTTTTCAGCTCTAACCCGTTCAAGATTAGACAAGCAAACGGTGTACAGGGTCACAGAACACAGGAACGCTGAAGGATCGCCACAAGGCACCCCTTAAAAGATAGGAAAAAGGTAAACGCTGGGGGAGGATGAGTAAAAAAATACAATCTAGACTGGGCTCCTAAGGGGGCCCAGTCTGGAGTGGGGAAAAACCTCCATAGCAAAGCACATATACTGTACATATTACAACATACATCTCGAGACTTGCAACAGAGGGGAGGGAGTGGGGGCTACGGTGGAAGGCTGCAGCTCTTCAAGCGCTGCCCAGCCGTCCATCACCCCTAAGGGATTCGCGTCAATGGCGTTGGATGGGGGTGGGTTATGTATGTGTGGCGTATATTTTTGTGGATGCATGTGTGTATGTAAGCCTGCCGCGTGTCTCTGTTCCGCGGCTTTGGTGTTCTTGCCAGTCAGTCCAAAGTCTACAACAACAGGTGTGTGTCCATGAGGGACAAGAAGGGAGTTTGTTGTGTTTTCGTTGCACTGTCCTTCGGGAGAGTCTTGAAGCCAGGGAAACAATCCAAGTTAGAATGTTTTGTATGCGAGCGAAAATAAAATGTGCTTTTCACTCTAAATTGTCTATGACTGGTCCTCAAATTCATCCTGCAGGGCAGACAGTCTGATGTTATCTAAATCACAAGAGTGTCCACAGTTCTGCCTGCATCCTCCAATCATTTGTGGCAGCTCTGACTGCCAGCAACTTCCAATTTGTCGACAAACCAGAGCAACGCTTACTCGAATCAGCAGATGTCCTGTTGTCATAATTCCCAAAAGTTGGATATATTCACGTCCTTGACTGAAAGGGTCGCCAGGCACGCGGCACTCCTTGTTCTCTCAAGAGTCCGTCGTGTGTCCAGCAACAACCGCTCCGTCACGACAAGCACGTTCCCCCAAATCCAAGATCTTGTCAATTTCGTCGAGGACAGTTAATTAGTTCCAATGTTTAGATTAGGAGAGCAGTGCAAAAAGAGGCAACAAGAAAGTTAAGACAAGACAAGACAAAGAAGCAAGCAGGTGAGATAAGGGAGAGGGAAGGGGAACGTCCGCCCTCGATGAGTACCAGTGTCTCATTATTGACATTTTAGATTTATTCAACTGATGAAACACAATCAATTCCGCTGGTTGATCCACACCTTCACATTTTTCATCGAAAATAATAGAAACGACAATACTCTGTAGGCCATGGGTGTCCAAAGTGCGACTAGCAGCTATTTTTTTTAATGACCCACAGCACATTTTAAAAATGCTGTTACAAAAAAGAAAAGAAACGTGTAATAAAAGGGCCAATAGATGCGATGAAACAAGAAAATGTTGCAATATAGACACTAACAACACAAAGCTGTCATGCAGGCAGTTATTTACTTTAAAATTGGCATTGCTCAAAACATAACAATTTATGATCAATGGCTAGATCTGACGTTAATTTAGAGATTTAAGCGTTGACAGTAAAAATAATATATACTGATATACGACTTCTTTTTTTAACACTTGTAGGTTCCTTTTGGATCCCAGAGACCTTTAATGTTATTTTTGTCACTGTCATTGTTAAAAAATAATCATAAAATTAAATCAATGGTGTTATGACTTATTTACATATTTAGGCTCATATTACTGTGTTTTTGCCATAAAAACAGAGTTTTCTTTGGTAAAGAGGCCATAAAACTTTATGTCAAAGGATAGCTCAGATGTTAATCCAAACATATTTTTAACACTTTAATGACTGAGACCATCATTGGTCTTCGGGACCTTTTAACATTCACCAAAACTGAGGGGAGCTCTAATTGTTAAAATAACAATTGTATTGATTTTTAAAATGAAGAATATCGAAACGGCCCCTGCATGCTTTCATTTTTCAATGTGCGGCCCTACGTAGGATTCTGTAGGCTATATACTCATACAATCATCGTTCAGGAAAGTTTAAGTTACAGCTAAACAAAAGAATCATTTACATGACACACCTTTGTTTTGAACATCCCCGACTGTCAGTCATGCAACTTAGTGTAAAAAGTAATTAAACACTGATTGTTAACGTCTTTTGAGGCATATTTTCCATACTCTACACTTTTGCAGTGAATGCTTGTTCATTTTTGTTAGAATATTGCAAAAGTATGGTTTTGATCCAGTAAAGTACAGTAAGGTTCCAGTAATGTTTGTTTTTTGATTTCACTTCATGTGCTTCAATCATTGTTAGTACAGGTTCTTTATTAAGATCATAACAACAAAAAGAAGAGAAAAGTGGGGGAAAAACTTTTTAAAATACTATTTTTTCTGGTCTTACCTTTATATTCATTTGAAGGCCATGTCCTAAATGTACGATCACATTCAGTTTTGTCTGAAAGTATATTTTGAAAACGTTTTTGATCTTGAATATTTAATCCTCTATCTCAGTGGTTCTTAACCTGGGTTCCATCGAACCCCTAGGGGTTCGATGGAACCTGAGTCGGCCTCAGGGATTCGGCGGAGGTCAAGACACACCGACTCATCGTGTAAATAAAGACTTCTTCCTATCGGTGTATTGCGGATACGGCAACAGCAGAAGTCACACTGATTTGCAGGTGTGTAATTTGTTGTGAGTTTATGCACTCTGTTGGTTTTGTTCTTTGAACAAGGTGATGTTCATGCACGGTTCATTTTGTGCACCAGTAATAAAACATGGTAACACTTTAGTATGGGGAACATATTCACCATTAATTAGTTGCTTATTAACATGCAAATTAGTAACATATTGGCTCTTAACTAGTCATTATTAAGTACTTATTAATGCCTTATTCGGCATGGCCTTATTATAACCCTAACCCTCTAACCCTGGCCCTAACCCTCTAACCCTAACCCTAACCAAATAACTCTAAATTAAGTCTTTGTTACTTCGAATAAGTTCCCCTAGTGTCCAAAACTCTAAATTAAGTCTTTGTTACTTAGAATATGTTCCCCATACTAAACTGTCACCAAAAACATATAACTTTGTCTTGAATTTGAAAAAAAAACATAATTTTATTTTTCACTAAAGAAGGGTTCGGTGAATGCGCATATGAAACTGGTGGGGTTCGGTACCTCCAACAAGGTTAAGAAACACTGATCTATCTTGAGTCACATTCAGCAGAGCGTAGAAAAAAGAAACCTGATTGGTTGTTGGTCGCTCGAACTGAAAAATTTGCCACTTAATGATGCTGCGGTGTTCCTCTCTGTAGAAAGACGACAACGACAAGCACCTGTCGGCTCAGGTATACGCTCCCGCCGCCCTTTAACTTACCCGAATGCCTCGCCGTAGGACATTTCTCTGCAGTTTTTTGTTCGATTAGCCAGAATAATGATATCCCGCTCACGCTAAAGTGAAGTGAATTATATTTATATAGCGCTTTTTTCTCTAGTGACTCAAAGCGCTTTACATAGTGAACCTCAATATCTAAGTTACATTTAAACCAGTGTGGGTGGCACTGGGAGCAGGTGGGTAAAGGGTCTTGCCCAAGGACACAACGGAAGGGACTAGGATGGCGGAAGCGGGGATCGAACCTGGAACCCTCAAGTTGCTGGCACGGCCACTCTACCAACGGTCATGCCCAATCCAACCCAGTTTATCAAGGATTGCGCAATCAAAGAGCAGGCTCGGCTGCATCCGCCTCACCTCAGGTTTCTGCCACGTATTTGATTGGTTGACATTTGTACATTCAGCAGTTTTGGTTTAAGAAAGTAAAAAAGATTGAATCTTACACAAAATAGATTTATACCAGTTCAATAGATAAATATTAAGGCTGTCAGAAATATTCCGTTAATGCGTGATTAATCACAAAAAAATCTAGTGTTGTTTATCTTACCTAAACAAAGTAATTAGTTACAGTTACAAATTCCAAAAGTCTAGTGTTGTTCATCTTACCTAAACAAAGTAATTAGTTACAGTTACAAATTCCATCCATCCATCCATTTTCTACTGCTTGTCCCTTTCGGGGTCGCGGGGGGTGCTGGAGCCTATCTCAGCTGCATTCGGGCGGAAGGCGGTGTACACCCTGGACAAGTCGCCACCTCATCACAGGGCCAACACAGATAGACAGACAACATTCACACACTAGGGCCAATTTAGTGTTGCCAATCAACCTATCCCCAGGTGCATGTCTTTGGAGGTGGGAGGAAGCCGGAGTATCCGGAGGGAACCCACGCAATCACAGGGAGAACATGCAAACTCCACAAAGAAAAATCCAGAGCCCGGGATTGAACTCAGGACTACTCAGGACCTTGGTATTGTGAGGCACATGCACTAACCCCTGTACCACCGTGCTGCCCCAGTTACAAATTTCTTATCCCAAAAAGTATTTGAGTTAGTAACTCAGTTACGTCATTGTAATAGTAACTATTTACTGGTCAAAAAGTGTGACGTTATTTTTCATTTCGTTATTGTATATGACAACATCTTTAAAGGGAAAATGCACCTTTTTTTTTTAAATTTGCGTATCGTTCACAATCATTATGAGAGACAAGGGAGCCATCAATTCTATCTCTAAATCACTTTCAAAATGCATTCAAAAACCGTCACCAATATTTCATTTACGTTCCGTAACCTGTGTAATAACCAAGCTGTAGCGACATTGTTATTGTAAGAGCGAACACTGAGGAACACTTTTTCTTCCGTAGTAACACATCGACGTGCTACGGTATTAGCCGTAAAAGCTAACTACGGCGAGTGATAAGCTAGCTTTGAGTTTGTAATACACAACACAATGCGATAAGACACCAATCTGTACTGACTGGAAAAAATGAAAAATCATATTACAGTATCTGTAAAGTATGATCCCCCATTTCATGTTTTGTTTGTACACAGCTAGCCAGACTGCATATGTTCTGTATTCTCCACTCATTTACACAGAGAAACTTAAAAACATTGTTTATGCTACATCTCTGGCTAAGCAGGTTTGTTTGTGTGTTGTGAAACTGAGTTACGGTGCATGTCTTCATCATAATAGACTAGAACCAGGAAATGTGAGCACATTAGTCCAGTGCTTAGGTCACTGCACTGGCTTTCTGTTGCTCAGAGAATAGACTTTAAAACAGCTCTGCTTGTGTACAGGTCTTTTCACGGTCTCTTGCCAAAGTACACCTCTGACATGTTAGAACCATATGAACCATCTCGACCTCTGACAACCTCAGGGAGTCATGGTCTCCTGCAGGTGCCGAGGGTCACGATGAAACATGGTGAGACTTGTGTTTCAGTGTCATCCTTGGCAATGTTCAAATCCAGCCTGGAAACACTTATTCAATTGTGCACATGACAAGTGAAAGTATTTTTCAACACTATTTGATTCATTTTAATTTGAATTATGATTGTTTTTATGATTATTTTATATTTTTATATTTGCCTTCTAGTATTTTTCTGTAAAACACTTTGAATTGCCTTGCCTTTCCTAATTGCTAGCTATCTTAAACGATAATATGAATTTAACAATATAATTATTTATTCATGTTTTAATTTTAAACCTGCAAGGTACAGTGAGTAGGGTGGCCATACCACAGCCTTCATAAACTTCACGAGAGTGTCTTGGATCCATGTTAATGAGGATTTAAAGACAACTGCAGAAAAATCACAAGGGGAATAAAAAAAATATAATTTTTAAAAAGTCTAATTAACCAAGAATTTCACAACCTCGCTGCAGACCCCCTGGTGGTCACGGACCCCCCGTTGAAGACCTCTGTTATATGCATATATATATGTGTGTACGTTAGGTCAGAAAAAACACAGAGGCTATATCATCCCTACAAGCCTGTTTCGCAGGTTTCCCTGACGTATATTCTGCTCATATATATATATATATATATATATATATATATATATATATATATATATATATATATATATATATATATATATATATATATACATTCAGTACAGGCCAAAAGTTTGGACACACCTTCTCATTCAATGCGTTTTCTTTATTTTCATGACTATTTACATTGTAGATTGTCACTGAAAACATCAAAACTATGAATTAACACATGTGGAGTTATGTACTTAACAAACAAAGGTGAAATAACTGAAAACATGTTTTATATTCTAGTTTTTTCAAAATAGCCACCCTTTGCTCTGATTACTGCTATGCACACTCTTGGCTCTGATTACTGCTTTGCACACTCTTGGCATTCTCTCGATGAGCTTCAAGAGGTAGTCACCTGAAAGGGTTTTCACTTCACAAGTGTCACAGTTCTGATGACAATCTACAATGTAAATAATCATGAAAATAAAGAAAACGCATTGAATGAAAAGGTGTGTCCAAACTTTTGGCCTGTACTGTAAATATTTTTTTAATTAATCAGTCCAACAAAATAATACACAACAATACCATAATATTCCAATTCCAATTCCAAAACCAGCAACATTCAGAATAGCAATCAACAGAGCAATTGAGAGGACACACAGACATGACACAAAACAATCTAAAGGTAATCAAACAAAAATTAATAATATCAGCAACAGTATAAATATTAATAAGAGTTCCACATTATATGGAATATGATGTACTCTGCGTGTACGTCGTCCTTCCAGGTGCTCCCATCATGCCTGTGGTTTGATCAAAAGCGCGACTCTGTGATAGTTTTGGGACTTGCAGAGAACACTCCAGCTGCTGATGCATGGCACGGAAGCCACCCGCAGGTAGCGATAAGTAAACAAAGTCAAAGGGAAGGACGGCAACACAGCGCCAACCTCGTCAGCTCCAAAAAACATTTCACAATTGATAAACAAGGAGGAGCAGTTTACCCTCCAAATGAAAAAGTCACGGGGTAATTCGCTTACACGTTTGTTCTAATCTGGGCCCGACATCGTGAGGAATTAAAATCCTTGCTAATTAACTAGATGTCAGTTGCGTTAATATTGTGCAATACTGCAATGTGCTTCATGATAAGACACAATCTGATTAGCATAATCCATTGGTTTACCTGAGGGGTAAGATGCAACACCAGTGCATGTTGTCTAGTTCTCGGGGCCCTGCTGCTTTGAACTACGGGTGGTGCACCCGGAAGGAGTCAATCAATGCAGAGGTAATTGAAAAAGATGAAAAACAAGCGAGAACTCAGAAACAATCGATTTCCCCGTGAAGTGTTCAAAGACTCCCCGGCAAGAGAGCAGCTTTGTGTCGTCCGTCCGTCCTGGTTGCTGAACAGGAAACAAGGCGTCAACCCGGCTGAACGTTATAAGAAGAGGCGGTATCAATATGGTCTTTGACCCCCCCCCCCCCCAACCCCCCCATTACTTCAAGCTTAACATGCAGTCAGGAGTCTGGTTCCAACAACAACATAAAAAAAAAAGAATCTCTAAAAGTTTTAAAAGTTTTGGCTTCTACAGCACAAAGAAATCCCTCTATCTTCCACAACATGATGCCCCGCCCCTAGTTGGGCATACAACATGATGCCCCCTAGCTGGAAGCCCCGCCCCTTGTACACACCCACAGCTCAACAAAGCACCAATTCGGAAAAAGACAAGGGAAGACAAAGCACTTTATTGTTTTTGCACAAATACAACCACATTTCATGTTGAGCACAATCCTGGGGCAGCACGGTGGTACAGGGGTTAGTGTGTGTGCTCACAATAAGAAGGTCCTGGGTTCAATCCTGGGCTCGGGTTCTTCCTGTGTGGAGTTTGCATGTTCTCCCTGTGACTGCGTGGGTTCCCTCCGGCTTCCTCCCACCTCCAAAAACATGCACCTGGGGATAGGTTGATTGGCAACACTAAATGGTCCCTAGTGTGTGAATGTGAGTGTGAATGTTGTCTGTCTATATGTGTTGGCCCTGTGACGAGGAGGCGATTTGTCCAGGTTGTACCCCGCCTTCCGCCCGAATGCAGCTAGGATAGGCTCCAGCACCCCCTGCGACCCCGAAAGGGACAAGCGGTAGAAAATGGATGGATGGATGAGCACAATCCTGTTCAGGAGCAAACCTTGTACAGGGAGACAGAACAGGAACACTGAGAACACCTGTAAAAGGTGGGAAAAGTGGGGCTGAGGGGGAAAAAAAGGTAAATCTCAGACTGGGCTCCTATAGGGGGGCAGACTGGGGCCAAGAAAAAAAAAACGATAGTTGATAAGCACACATAAAGATGGTACGACACATAAAGCAAAAGACTTGCATCAGGAGAGGAGGGAGGTGCGAGAGGCTGCAGCTTCCTCAGCGCCGCCCATGGCCCCTGAGGGGTTTAAACGGTGGCAAAAGGGGCGGGGTTAGGGGTATGTGTGCATATGTATCCATGGTCCATGGTGGGGGTTATAAGTCTGTAGGCCTGGAGTTGCTCTGCAGGCGGTGGCAAAGGAACAGAGTTCATCTCTCCAGGAGTTGTTGACAGGGAAGGAGTTATAGTTTCTCCAGGAGAATTGTAAAGTATGGACCTTGCCAGGTCGCGGGCAGGGAAGACATTCGAAATCACAATTGGTGTGTTTGAGCGAGCAACTTTAAAAAAAAATTTTTTTACTCTAATTGTCTGTATCTGCTACTCCAATTCATCCTGCAGAGCAGACGGTGTTATCCAATTTGTGATTCATCCAAAATCACAAAATCCGAGTGTTTTTCCCACATTCTCCAATCATTTGTGACAGCTGTGGGGTGCCTTGAACGGCTGCCACCATCTTCCACTTTGTCGATACATCGGAGCAACGTTTACTCCAATCAGCAGATGTCCTCACAGCAAATTCTGAAGTGTTGCGGTGAAAAATATTTTGGGTTGATGGTTGTTGACTTCTGTGTCATATTAACATGTGCAGTGATGACATCGTTCTAAGGGGGGTGCTAATTTAGCTAGTTGGATGCTAACACTGCTGGCTGAGTGAAATAAACCACACCTTTACTCCATCCAGCCATCTGTAAACCTGCTCAGTGGCCTTGTGGTTGGAGTGAGATCGGTAGGTCGTGAGTTAAAACCCCGGCCGAGTCATACCAAAGACTATAAAAATGGGACCTGTTACCTCCCTGCTTGGCACTCAGCATCAAAGGTTAGAATTGGGGGTTAAATCACCAAAAATGATTCCCGAGCGTGGCCACCGCTGCTGCTCACTGCTCCCCTCACCTCCCAGGGGGGGGGGGGGGGACAAGGGGATGGGTCAAACGCAGAGGGTAATTTCACCACACCTAGTGTGTGGGTGTGTGACTATCAGTGGTACTTTAACTTTTAACTTTTATTTCCTCTTGTCCCGGTCAACGCGCGCATTTCGCTCATTTCCGTGACGAAGGAGAGGAGAACAACTTGGTTGGAAAAAGGTAAGAACTAAATATATTTAATTGAATGGAAACACTCCAGGTGGAGTAATAAGCCACACCTGCATTCAACAAGGCAATTTCACTCATTGTACTTCAAACTTGTACAGGCTTTTAATCCTTATATAAAGTTGAAAAGTCATATGTTAACGTCTACTGGAGTGTGAAATGATTCATTTGCCATTAAAGCCGGTTACGAGCAAATGTTAATCTGCTTATTAAGGTAGCTAGCTAACAAGCATGGTGCTTAGCATGCACGTTAGCTAACAAAATCTTACTTAGCACGCTCGCTAACTAACAAGCATAGCGTTTACTTAGCATGCACGCTAGCTAACAACATTCTAATTAGCATGATAGCTAGCTAACAAGCATAGTGTTTGCCCCTGTATAAATGTATAATGTATATCTAAACTAAATATAGTGTATTTAAATGCCATTTAGCCGAGGATGTCATTATGGTCTGTGAAGCCCTTCGAGACATTTGTGATAACAGCTGTTATCGTCATTCCGAATAGGTAGATATCGTCAACGTCCTTGACTGTGGCAATCCTCTTCTCCCAAGAGTCCGTCATGTGTGCAGCAACAACTGCTCCGTCTAGACAGGCACATTTCCCCGAACCTGAGATCTTGTCAATTTTGTTGAGAGACCAGTTGATCAATTCCATTGTTTAGATTTCATAGATCAGTGCAAAAAGAGGCTACAAGAACGTTAAACAATGCCGGATGAGACAAAGAGACAAGCAGGGCAGACATGGACACGGGAGGGAGTGTGACCGCCTTTGCCAAGAGTCTTGGGGTGTAAAATCATTCATTTGGGAGCCGGATCACACCCGCTAACAGGTTTAACCCAGCTCACGGTCCGCAATATGAGTTTGCCAAGTATGAAAATGAGCTGCAATTTTTCATGAAAGAAAATCTGTTCAAAATGCATCCACTGGATTTCGCAATAGCAATTACAGTACAGGCCAAAAGTTTGGACACACCTTCTCATTCAATGGGTTTTCTTTATTTTTGTAGATTGTCACTGAAGGCATCAAAACTATGAATGAACATGTGGAGTTATGTGCTTAACAAAAAAAGGTGAAATAACTGAAAACATGTTTTATATTCTAGTTTCTTCAAAATAGCCACCATTAGCTCTGATTACTGTTTTGCACACTCTTGGCATTCTCTCGATGAGCTTCAAGAGGTAGTCACCTGAAATGGTTTTCACTTCACAGGTGTCATAGTGGCCTAGTGGTTGGAGTGTCCGCTCTGAGATCAGTAGGTTGTGAGTTCAAACCCCGGCCGAGTCATACCAAAGACTATAAAAATGGGACCCATTACCTCCCTGCTTCGCACTCAGCATCAAGGGTTGGAATTGGGGGTTAAATCACCAAAAATGATTCCCGGGCGTGGCACCGCTGCTGCCCACTGCTCCCCTCACCTCCCAGGGGGTGAACAAAGGGATGGGTCAAATGCAGAGGACACATTTCACCACACCTAGTGTGTGTGTGACAATCATTGGTACTTAACTAACTTAATAGTTTTGATGACTTCAGGGATAATCTACAACAAAGATAAAAATAAATAATAAATAAAAAATAAAGAAAGAAAATGCATTGAAATGAGAAGGTGTGTCCAAACTTGTGGCCTGTACTGTATGTTAGGCAAGCAAGCGGTTTACAGTGGGGCCAAGAAGGTATATCGAGCAAGAGGTACACACCAAAGCGGGGCTGCGGCTCCTCACCCACAACATAAATGAAACGCTGCTTCAAACACATCGTACTTTGGCACTCTTATTGCCCCAAAATGAGTAAAGTGGATGCAGAATGAAACTCCACCCTCCTGAATAGGGGCTCTGTACGTCGCGGCCATTCTTTTTTTGTTTGGATTAGAAAAATTATTTATCATAAAAATCAACTTTCCCTGTTTTTAGGTTTGATCATAAAAAACAGAAAGCGGATCTTTATCCATTATCCGAATTCACTAACGTGTTTTGAAAATCAAAAATGGGAATTTATCAATGAATGGAAAACTTTCTTCTCTATTCTTGTGGATTGGACATGCACAGGGTCTCTTTTCAGGATCCTCGTCTGTGGGTGACCTAGAACAACCGAAGAAGACAAAGAACAGTGTCAGTGTCGTTAACACAAGTTTGTTGCGGTCAAGAGTTCCCTTCTATTTGTTGAATGTACAGAGACATGGAAAGTGACACATTTTATTGGTTCTCTATAGAGCAGGGAAACGGGTCCGAGTACATTGCTCTTTTTTTTCTCTCTGTTGTTGTTCCCGGTCACCCACAGACGAGGATACGGAAAAGAGACTCTGTGCATGTGGAGTCAACCATATCTCCAAACATTGAATGGGGAATAGAGAAGAGTTTTTCACATGCTGTTTTAATTCTTGATTTTCAAACCCATGAATAATTTGGGATAATGGTAACAATCCATTTTCTGTTTTTATACCCTACCGTCAAGCATGGTGGTGGTAGTATTATGCTCTGGGCCAGGGATGCAATGGACAAGCGATTCATGGTTTTAAACATTCAGGAAGTATCCACACCCACTCCCTATCACTGCATACCAAGAATATTAACCGACAAGGTAAAGTGGATTTTTTGTTCTATTCCTAATCATTGTAGCGATCTGGCTGTTACACTGAAGAAGTTTTGTGATTTCTAACTGAGTGCCCCACAGAGCTAGTGACAGTGTGTGTGCGTGTCAGCAGGGTGGCTGACACGCACACGATATCTACCTATTTGGAATGACGATAACAGCTGTTATCACAAATGTCTCAAAGGGCTTCACAGACCATAATGACATCCTCGGCTTCTAAATGGCATTTAAATACACTATATTTAGTTTAGATATACATTATACATTTATACAGGGGCAAACACTATGCTTGTTAGCTAGCTATCATGCTAATTAAAATGTTGTTAACTAGCGTGCATGCTAAGTAAACGCTATGCTTGTTAGTTAGCGAGCGTGCTAAGTAAGATTTTGTTAGCTAACGTGCATGCTAAGCACCATGCTTGTTAGCTAGCTACCTTAATAAGCAGATTAACATTTGCTCGTAACCGGCTTTAATGGCAAATGAATCATTTCACACTCCAGTAGACATTAACATGTGACTTTTCAACTTTATATAAGGATTAAAAGCCTGTACAAGTTTTAAGTACACGCAACATGACTACTGTTTATTTAACTTTAGCGGCGCAGAATTGGGCATATTCTAAAGGTTTAGTGGCGAATGTACAAGCCGGATATCATCAAAAAAATAACTGAATGTGATGAAGTGAATCCATACACTTTTAAAAAGAAATGCTTTCAACAAAATTTAGGAGATTATACATCCCTGAAGTGGACTTTTCAAGCTATCTGATTCACTGATTGATTGATTGAAACTTTATTAGTAGATTGCACAGTTCAGTACATATTCCGTACAATTGACCACTAAATGGTAACACCCGAATACGTTTTTCAACTTGTTTAAAGGCCTACTGAAACACACTACTACCGACCACGCAGTCTGATAGTTTATATATCAATGATGAAATCTTAACATTGAAACTAGGGATGTCCGATAATGGCTTTTTGCCGACATCCGATATTCCGATATTGTCCAACTCTTTAATTACCAATACCGATATCAACCGATACCGATATCAACCGATATATGCAGTCGTGGAATTAACACATTATTATGCCTAATTTGGACAACCATGTATGGTGAAGATAAGGTACTTTTTAAAAAAATAAATAAAATAAGATAACTAAATGAAAAACATTTTCTTGAATAAAAAAGAAACTAAAACAATATAAAAACAGTTACATAGAAACTAGTAATTAATGAAAATGAGTAAAATTAACTGTTAAAGGTTAGTACTATTAGTGGACCAGCAGCACGCACAATCATGTGTGCTTACAGACTGTATCCCTTGCAGACTGTATTGATATATATTGATATATAATGTAGGAACCAGAATATTGATAACAGAAAGAAATGGGGAGAGGGAGGTTTTTTGGGTTGGTGCACTAATTGTAAGTGTATCTTGTGTTTTTTATGTTGATTTAATAAAAATAAAAAAATAAAAAAAACGATACAGATGATTAAAAAAACGATACCGATAATTTCCGATATTACATTTTAACGCATTTATCGGCCGATAACATCCCTAATTGAAACACATGCCAATACGGCCGGGTTAACTTATAAAGTGCAATTTTAAAATTCCCGCCACACTTCCGGTTGAAAATCTCCTTTGGATATGATTTATCCGCGTGACGTCATAAAATGCACGGAAGTGTTTGGGCCCTATTGGACACAATACACAAAGCTCTGTTTTCTTCGACAAAATTCCACAGTATTCTGGACATCTGTGTTGGTGAATCTTTTGCAATTTGTTTAATGAACAATGGAGGCTGCAAAGAAGAACATTGTAGGTGGGATCGATCGGTGTCTTAGCGGCTAAGTACAATACTTACAGCAACACAACAAGGACTACTTACCCTGATAGAAGACGCCTAGCTGATGCTTGCTGCCAAACCCACGGATGAAGTCCTTCGTCGCGACGTCAATCGCTGGAACGCAGGTGAGCACGGCTGTTGATGGGAAGATGAGGGCTGGCTGGCGTAGGTGGAGCGCTAATGTTTTATCATAGTTCTGTGAGTTCCGGCTGCTAAGTTGCTAAATTAGCCTTAGCGTCGTTAGCAACAGCATTGTTAAGCCTTACCAGGCTGAGAATTTTTAACCGTGTAGTTACATGTACATGGTTTAATAGTATTTTTGCTCTTCTGTCTATCCTTCCAGTCAGGGGTTTATTTATTTTGTTTCTATCTTCATTTCAGAACGATGCTAGCACGTTAGCTCAGTAGCTAAGTGTGTCACCGATGTATTGTCTTGGAGATAAAAGTCACTTTAAATGTCCACTTCGCGTGCTCGACTCTCATTTTCAAGAGGATATAGTATCCGAGGTGGTTTAAAATACAAATCCGTGATACACAATAGAAAAAGGAGAGAGTGTGGTAGAAAAAGGAGAGAGTGTGGAATCCAATGAGCCAGCTTGTACCTAAGTTACGGTCAGAGCGAAAAAAGATACGTCCATCACTGCCTTTCAAGTCCTTCACTGTAACGTTCCTCATCTCCGAATCTTTCATCCTCGCTCAAATTAATGGGGTAATCGTCACTTTCTCGGTCCGAATCTCTCTCGCTCCATTGTAAACAATGGGGAATTGTGAGGAATACTAGCTCCTGTGACGTCACGATACTTCCGGTACAGGCAAGGCTTTTTTTATCAGCGAGCAAAAGTTGCGAACTTTATCGTCGATTTTCTCTACTAAATCCTTTCAGCAAAAATATGGCAATATCGCGAAATGATCAAGTATGACACATAGAATGGATCTGCTATTCCCGTTTGAATTTAAAAAAATCATTTCAGTAAGCCTTTAAGTCGGGGTCCACGTACTTAATTCATGGTACAAATATATACTATCATCATAATACAGTCATCACACATGTTAATCATCAAAGTATATACATTGAATTATTTACAATATTTACAATCCGGGGCATGGGATGAGGAGGGTTTGGTTGATAACAGCACTTCAGTCATCAACAATTGCATAATCAGAGAAATGGACATTGAAACAGTGTAGGTCTGACTTGGTAGGATATGTACAGCGAGCAGAGAGCATAGTGAGTTCAGATAGCATAAGAACAAGTATATATCTGGTCAGTGAAACTTTCTTTTAAACCCGCAAGGAGTAGAAATATAAAAAGTATGAAGGCAAGTCATTTGGATGGTCCACAAATCGAGCATTAAGTGATGAAAGACAATTTTGTATTTATTGGCGCATAAGTAAATACCATATTGGATGGATGTTACAGAGTGAGTCACCGATCATTTTTATTGGCGTTAGTTTCTGTGTTGTCAGGCAATTAGCATATAATATTCTGTTGGAAGCCAAATATTTTTGCTGTCGTCTATAAATCGGCGTCTGGAGTTATTTTAATGGTGTGAAATCAATGTTTAGTTTAGATTTAGTACTTCCCTGTTGTTCAGCAATGTTTAATTTCGACCATTAACCGACATCTTAAAAAAACTGTTTACTGCCTTCTAAATATGTTTGTCAACATTATGAGAGCTTTCTAGACAAAAAAAACACACACCCTTTAGTCTCCTTTACACTCCTTTAATCCGTTACAGTTATGCTGTCTGAAGCTGAGCCCATCAGTAGACATGATACTGAACAGTGTGCTCTGATTGGTTTGGTCTTATCTAATGGCCAATAGGGCTGTGATATTGATATTTTAAGTTTATTTAGCCAGTTTTATGCTTAAAATTGTTTAATTTAGGACCAAAACACTGTTGAATATGCTTTGAAAAAAAAAAATATCCCCAAAAAATCTGCTATGAGGTGAAAGCCGCAACAATTGAAGGGCAATGTTGCAAGAGACGACTGTATTACTGTGTTATCCGGACTATAGATCGCCCCGGATATAATCAACACCCATTACATTTTACAAGAAAAAAATATTTAGCCGCACCACACTACAAGCCTTAGATATAAACGTTGAGTTATTTACACAGAAAGATTTTGTTAATGTTTAGTTACATAGCTTAATTGTTTCCAAACGGTGCCTGTAACACAGCAGTAAAATGGCTTATCAAACAAAACAGAAGTCATCGTAATGGACCCACTAGCTGCTGAAATTAGCTCTTCAATCAGCTAAACAGACTCAACGAGTCCACAGTGACACGGTGACATTTTGATGAGTTTACTGAGGAATTTGCGAAACTGGAACAATACAAGAAGAATGCCATTGTAAGTTAATATTACTAACATAGTCACTCGTAAACGTGTTCATTACATTACGATAGCGCGTACAAATGTGAATGATAATGAAAATACTCCTACAGGGATCACACATGGGATGGTTTAGTAATTATAAACTGTTTTACTTATATTGTAAAACTTACAAATGTTGCTTGGAGTGAAGAATGAATAATCCTTTTGAGTTTTTACTTACTTTTAATTTTTACGGTTTTACTTTCGGTTTAAAGCATCAAAAAAAGTACATTTTCAGTCAGCAATACCTGCAGTGAGCAAACTTGTCTGAATGATGGCGCCATAGCACAAACAA
The DNA here is from genome assembly GCF_033978785.1 of Entelurus aequoreus. Classification (NCBI taxonomy): domain Eukaryota; kingdom Metazoa; phylum Chordata; class Actinopteri; order Syngnathiformes; family Syngnathidae; genus Entelurus; species Entelurus aequoreus. Next base: position 29,180,041 of record NC_084738.1, read on the forward strand.
TAACACACCACTTCAGTCCTCTGCTTGTGTTTAATGAAAACTATTGAATGCCAAACATTATGACCATTAGCGAAAAAAAAATCCATAAATTAGTCGCACCGTTTTGGCTTATAGGCTGCAATTTGCGGTATGTTGTGCCAATGGTGGCTAATGTTGCCGCTAACTTCACCGCAACAATCTCAAGTTGACCAACCTAAAAGAAAATTTTGATGGACTTCATCTTCAACTCCTAAATTGTTAATATCAATTTTTATGGGTGTAGTGATTTGTTTTAACAACAATTCGATTCGATACTGAATTTGTGGTTGCCGATACGATATCGGGATGATATTATTTTTTTAGCATGATAAGTATAGTTACTTCTTTAAATAAATAAATAAACCAGTGTGACTTTGAAAACAAATATGGACACTGCAGGTGAAGTTTCATATATTCCTGTTATTTTTTTAAGATAATGATGTATGAATGAATTATGGATCCAAACAAGCAAGTAAACAACAATTAATGGCCAATGCATTCACATCTTATTTGAATAAAGTGCAACCAACATTTTAGGTTCAAATAACAAGAGGAAACCTTTTCTGCCCTCATTTTCAATAATCAAGAACTTTTCAATTAAAATACAGTAACCAAGTTTTAAGATTTACCTGCTAAAAATACAGTATCAGTTCTCGGCCCTGGCATCCCTGATGAAGACAGCATCCCAGGTGTGTGTAAGCATGTATGCACCGGGATCCCTGTTGACGGTGTTGATCCCTCACTTCCTAATTTCCATAGCCTCCTTCATCCATCTCTTCTATTTCTTTCTTTCTCATGAAATAACTTTTCCTTGGCTGCCAGTTGTTGTGTTGTCGTTTCATGTTGTTGTGTTCTGGAAATTGGTGCTTCGCTGTAACTTGCTCTGCTGTCACTTCTGTTTTGTCAGTCCATTCTTTGTGGCTTAAAGTTGTGTTGCGGCTTTATATCATGGTGTTGTGTCGTTTGCCTTTGTTGTGGCTCTTGCAATCGTGCTGTAGCTGAAAGTTTTTGTGTTGTCATTAATGATTGTTGGGTTATGGGTTATACTTGTAGCGCTTTTCTACCTTTTTTGCGTTTGTTATGACCTTTCTGGACCACTGTAGGTATCCAACATTTTTGTATTGATGACCCACAGACGGGCAAAATAGACTTAACGTTTAACGTCCTTATCATTAAAAGTGCAAAACTTCATATAGAGTCTGCCGTTTTTAAATCCAATGTTTTCCTGTTGCTAGTATCGATAAAATCGATCGATTACCTTTTAAAACAATTTTGGTTCGATACCTATCTTCCAGAAGGCAAATTTGCCAAGCACAGATCATTGTAGTAGGAATTGTCAGATTCAAACACTGATGACATCTATTAAACAGACGAGAAGCAAGGAATCATGCAGAGACAGAGTTAAATTTTGCTCAAGTGAGGAAAGACGTTATTTGGGCTGTTCTCTAGTTACAGATCCAAACTACGCTCTAAAGTCTAGCCCAAGTGCTTCCTCTATTTATTTGGGAGGTCCCTGGTTACATCACTGAAACTGTCGCTGAGGGAAGGGGGTAATCTCGACAGCTCCAGTTAGACACAATATATGATTACACAAAAATGCAAATGTGCTGACAGTCGTGATATCGCCCTGTCTCTGCTTTGTCTGCGTCACGGCGGTGTTCGGCCTTGGCAGTCAGCAGGCTGTTCCTGGACACAGACACTGATACGAGACGACTTCCAATCTTTGGATTTGCAAGTCGTCTCTTTGCACAGATAGATAAGTACTACTTCAACACAATTGATAATAACTATAGCAACGGCCCTTAAGCATAAGAGTTGTGTGATAATTTATACATAATTATTCTAACAGGACTAAAAAACGATATATCGATTAATCGTTACAACCCCATCAATTAAGCATCCTCACATTGGTGAGACTTTGACGCAAAAAGACAACCGTACGATAAAGCATCAGACATTCGGTTCAGCACTTAAAGCTAACTGAGACTGCTATCAACCAACAACGGCTGTTTAGGCAAAGTGTAGATTAACTCTTGATTCAATGTCAAAACAGCTTTGGCGTGAGCGAAGTGGGATGACAACGCAGGACACTCATTGCTAACAAGACAGAATGATAAGTGACACAAAAGCTAAAGGCCATAGCTACGACTGTTGACCAAGTTTTTGCAAAACATTACATGCCCGTGGTGTCAGTAGATGGACGCCCAGTTCTAACTTGGAGGAATTTCCCAGGATGTGACTAAGTTGCCATAGTAATGATGCTTGCATGATCCTCCAAGATACTGTGAGTACTGATTCTACAGGAGAACACACTCAAGGCAACTATATTGAAACAATATAAAGGTGACTATATGGTTATACATTTTTTATGCTCTATAAAAATATTAGATTTATTAATACAAATCCTAATTCGCCGAAATTCTTTTGCCACGGTCATGTCCAATACCAATTATTCGCGATAAACAAGAGATGACTGTAATACCGATTTTTGCAGGATATCCTTCTAATTCATCCTTTCTGTAAAGTAGATCAGTTGATAACTGGCCCTGAATAGCCCTGCAGCTAAATGAGATAAACCTCCGTTTGTGCATGGAAAAACAATGGAGGAGAAAGATCGGATAAAATTGAAGTAAAGGATGAATCAGGCTACAGGATGATAACGGGTGACAGGGGGAGGACAGAGGAAAAACGGAAGCAAGTGTGGTGTGAATGATTGTGAAGTAATTGTTCAGTCAAAACACAAGGTTGCTGTCATGCTGCCTGGACACATACAGACACATACCCCCCATCAGGACAAGAGAGAAGTGGTCATTACAAGTCAATAGGCGGCCTCTCAGTCGTCATTCAAGAGGCACCAGAAGAAATTGGCTGCATTCAGCCTGAATGCCATCTCTGTCGTGTTTGAGTTCAACAGGGATTATCAACTTCTATTGGTTTTGGAAAAGATATGTAATACGAAAAACCATATGGTTAACAAACCATGGTAAAAACTCCCGATGGTTGGTACCACTGCTTTAAATTAAAATCGTAAAACCATGATTGATAATCACACTTTGATAAACTCATGGACCTATGGCACTTATTCCTGGAGAAGAAAACCAGGGCTAGCTCGCTTACCAGGTTACAAGAAAACAAGACATGTGCTTTCTTAGTACACAGTAGGATTATACGGTATATAATGGTGCCAGAACACTGCCAGTAAGATTTGGTATTGAAAAAAAAAAATTTACATTTTAGAAAAAGTTGTATTGGCACCGAACAAGTGTTGGCAACAAATAAATACAAACATTGAAAAATACAATATTTTTGGTGGATTTTTTCGATGCCAATATTTATATTTTTGTACACTTGTATTGTTTTTGTGTGTTTCAAAGGTTTTTATGATTGTTTTTCGTTTGTATACAAATATCGACTGTAACAATATCAAGTACAAGAGCCTTATCTAGTGGATACTACAATGATTACATCGATATTTTTTATTATCACTAAATATTTTGTCTTTTTTTTGTTTGTTTTTTTGTTTATAAACTCAGGAAATACATCCCTGGACAGTTAATAATTTTAATCATGACCACTGTATGACCCTGCAACTTTTTGGTATTGAATACCTAAATTTGTAGTTTCACCCACACATTTTGTAAAATAGCCAAACAACAGAAGCATAAGTGCTTATCACATTTTAACATAAGTGTAGATAAAACATGTTAAAAACGATATTAACAGTAAATGAAAAAGTAGATTAATCATTCATTTTCTACCACTTGTCCCTCCATAATTTTGACAAAATAATACAATGAGAAGTGACACAATATGTTACTGCATATGTCAGCCGCCAAATTAGGAGCCTTTTTAACCCTTTTGCTTGCTTACTAGTAAAAGAGAAGTTGTCACGTATGTTCACTATCTTATTCAATGACAACATTGTTCCTTGATTGCAATACAAATTTATGTTAATTGTATCAAATGATTTTTTGTTAAAATAAAGCCAATAATGCCATTTTTGTGGTCCCTTTTATTTTGAAAAGTATCGAAATACATTTTAGTACCGTTACTGGTACCAAAATATTGGTATCAGGTACCCTAGTCCGGAGTGATAGATCTTTTTGGGCACATTCAACAATACGATATTTACATTGATATCTGTGATAATTTTGGTCACAATACTTTGATATCAACTTTTCATCTCTTTACATCCTTACTTAGGGCTGCAAGTTCACTTTTTGTTCAAGTAAACTAGAAAACTTTCACTCCAAAAGGAACAAGGTCAGCAAGATGATTTTGTGAAGGATGTGAAGGAAGAAGGACTATTTGTTCCACAGAATTGATGTCCCCTGCTCTAAATGATAGGTTTGAATTTAAGAGCGAGGATGACACCACAGTGAGCAGCAGTTAGGAGGCAGCTGGATTTCTGCTTGTGAAGCCACTTGGTCAACATAGCGATGGGCCTCATCATCAGCTAAAAGAGACTTGAGTCCGATTCCATCAGTTCTTTTATTTTCATTCATTAGTGGAGTACTTTGGCGTTCAATAAGTGTGTGAGGATTATTATAAGGCTTAAAACTATATTATGCTTCTATGCATTTAGATTGGTAGCTTTCTTTGTCGTGAGCGGACAATGGCAATTAAAGAGACAGGAAGCTGATCGAATGGATTTGTTATGGCCAGACACCCTTATTTCAAATGGTGATCCAAAATCGGAGGAGAATGTTGACGCCAGGCTTTGCAGGAGAGTTTGGAGGGGGAGGAGCGAGCTGGCGTCAAGAATAAACATTTTTATCATTACGTGACTTGAATATTAATCAAGTATTAGCAATATTGTTATAAGCGCTAAAGCAGACCAACTGTTTTTAGTGGCGCCATGATCTCAGAGAGCTAACTAACTTATGCAGCTATTGATATATTGAGCCAGTAAGCTGCTGTATCTCCTCTGAGTTGGTAAAAGTTAATGCTATATTATAAATAATGCCTCTCACTTGCATAGTAGAAGGTTGTAGCCATAAACCAAGAAGTTGGTCAACTTTGATATCCAACTTGTACCCTTAGATGGTGAGAAAAACACAAAAATACGTTCATTTAGGGCACCATTTTTTAATCCATCTTCAACACCTCGCTGACCCAGGCTGTGGTACCATCCTGTTTTAAGACGGCCACAATCATTCCAGTGCCTAAAAAACCGACAATCTCCTCCCTCAATGATTATCGCCCCGTGGCACTCACCCCCATCATAATGAAGTGCTTTGAGAGGCTGGTAAAGGAATACATTGTCTCCAGACTTCCCCCCACATTCGACCCATACCAGTTTGCTTATCGCCCTAACCGCTCCACAGAGGACGCCATCTCCTCTGCACTCCACCTGAGCTTAGAACATCTGGAAGGAAAGGACCCACACATGCGGATGTTGTTTCTGGACTTCAGCTCTGCGTTCAACACCATCATCCCACAGCACTTGGTGAGCAAACTGACCCCCCTCGGATTCTGTACCCCCCTATGCAACTGGCTGCTTGACTTCCTCACAGACAGACCCCAGTCTGTGAGAGTGGGCGACAACGCCTCCAGTGCCATCTCCCTGAGCACCGGCTCCCCCCAGGGCTGCGTCCTGAGTCCGCCGCTGTTCACGTTGATGACCCATGACTGCTGCGCCAGGTCTACTACTAACCCCATTGTGAAGTATGCGGACGACACGACAGTAGTGGGCCTCATCCGTGACAACGACATGGACTACAGGGAGGAGGTGAAACATCTGGTTGACTGGTGCAGAACCAACAACCTGGTCCTGAACGTCGACAAGACCAATGAGATTATCGTCGACTTCAGGAGGCCCCAGTCCAGCCACGCTCCACTCTTCATCAACGGTACAGCAGTGGAGATGGTAAGCAGCACCAAGTTCCTGGGAGTGCAGATAACTGACAATATGACCTGGTCCCTACACACCGGAGCTCTTGTAAAAAGAGCGCATGCAGTTTTTGCGCCAGATGAAAAAAGCACAGCTCCCTCCCCCCGTTCTCACCACATTCTACAGAGGCACTATAGAGAGCCTACTGACCAACTGCATCTCTGTCTGGACTGGAGTCTGCAGTGCCTCAGACTGGAAGTCTCTGCAGAGAGTGCTGAGGACAGCAGAAAAGATCATCAGGACTCCTCTTCCTTCTATACAGGAGATCGTAAAAAGCCGCTGCCTGACCAGGCTCAGAAAATCTGCAGAGACTCCTCCCACCCCCGCCAAGGACTGTTTTCACTGCTGGACTCTAGAAAGAGGTTCTGCAGCCTCCGTAGCAGAACCTCCAGGTTCTCTAACAGCTTCTTCCCTCAGGCCGTAACACTCTTGAACATAAAGAATCCCCTCAATTCCCCCCAAAAATGGATTAACTCACTGGAATATAAAGACAATATAACATACATCCATAAACGTGGATGCATATGCAAAAGTGCCTTATATATTTATCTGGACAGTAATCTATTTATTTATATCTGCACCTTATTGCTTTTTTATCCTGCACTACCATGAGCTAATGCAACGAAATTTCGTTGTTATCTGTACTGTAAAGTTTAAATTTGAATGACAATAAAAAGGAAGTCTAAGTCTCTAAATCTAAAATGGATTGCACCCCTTATTCTGCTCACCGAACAGACACAATTCACTTTGCACACGTTTAGTAAATCAGCTTTGCATGAGCTATTAAGTTTTCACGTGTTTTAGTACACACAAACCTTTAGTTAATCAGGCCTTAAGTGATTGTTTTATTATGTTCGTCGTTGTATATCTTGTTCATCACTTAGCAATTTATGCTTAGTGTTTCACTAAATCTTAATGTGTTTACCACAGTTTCGAAAACTCATAGATAATTCTCTGTATATTCAGGCTTAAACATGTAAGGTTCTGGACCATCATTTGTCACAAAGCAGTCGTTGTCTCTCATGAAGTCTGCCATGATTAGTATTAAGTGTTGAAGGAAATAGCTATTGTTGTGATTAATCCTTATCCCAAGATTAATATGAATAAATAATATTCCCGTCATGACCCTGTAAATGAACTGTAATGTAGAATTTTTTGGTGTACACAACACTATCAGTTAGTTTTTTCTTGTTGATTTGATTGCATCATATTTTTCTTTGATACACAAATAAACTTCTGCCTCACTGACTTTACCATATCCAATCAGGGTTTGATTGGGACAAGAACACATTATGACATCTCAAAGGATTCTGGTGATTAGGTATTGCTGCTAACCAATATATTGTATTACCAAGTCCCTGAAAGGAAGCTGCACTTGTTTTAGAATTTTGCCCATCATTCACAATCCTTTTCTAAGACAAGAGCACACATCTTTCCCTCATACTAGACCTTAGAATTAGGGAGATGTTCTATCTATCTATCTATCTATCTATCTATCTATCTATCTATCTATCTATCTATCTATCTATCTATCTATCTATCTATCTATCTATCTATCTATCTATCTATCTATCTATCTATCTATCTATCCATCTATCTATCTATCTATCTATCTATCTATCTATCTATCTATCTATCTATCTATCTATCTATCTATCTATCTATCTATCTATCTATCTATCTATCTATCTATCTATCTATCTATAACTTCTTTGTATTTGGGCTATTAAATGTCCCACTAATAACACATTTACAAGACCTCACTGAACGCATCATGATAACGAAACTGACCTTCGTCAAATGCTCATAATTAGTCATTCTGAGCATCTAACAAAGGCCAATATTCAGTTACTCAGTAATTATTAGTAATAATGTCAATAGTTAAATAGAACTTGAATGTGTCATAATACAGAAGAGTTGTCGGACTGTTTTTATGACCGTGAACGTATCGCTGACTGAGCCAAGTCTTTTGATGCAACTGAAAGGGAGCGCACAGCTGCTGTCAACACGACATATCATTTGTTTGTTTTGGTGTGATTAGGGCAGAAAGTGAACCGTTTTTCTAGATACTAGTTCTGTTGCTGATGTTGTTTTGGTGTAGTCACGGCTGACAGTTATCAATTTTGCTCAATTAAATGATTATTGATGCACTGCACCTTCGCCTCCTTAAAACGTCTCGACTGATGTCGTCATTGTTTTGTCTGTTGTGACCACTTGTTGAAAACGGTACAGAATAAATGATGTGTTTATTTTGTTTAGAGTTTAAGTTGGATTTGGATTTTGGGCGCTACATAGATTTTTCATTTGCGGAGGACAAGGGAGCAGTGCGCAATTGCACAGGCACGCACCTTCTCATTTAGATAAGTATGAGGAGACATATTCTGACTGGTTTGGAGGCGGGCAGTATTGGCTCCAGTTCAGTTCGGGGAGAGTACCACTCGGCCAGGAACGACCGATGTCATCAGGCAGTGACTCAGTTTGTGGTCAAAAGCTCCCAACAATTTGCCACATAGATGCTCCTTCGGTAGGTGAATGTTCAATTGTATTTGGAGAAAAGTTGCATGTTTTCCTTCAACCACATTTTCTCTAAGTCATCATATTATATAAGTGGAACTCATGAAATTAGAATATTATGTAGAAGTCCATGGTGGTACAGGGGTTAGTGAGTATAAGAAGGTCCTGGGTTCGATCCCCGGGCTCGTGGTCTTTCTGTGTGGAGTTTGCATGTTCTCCCCGTGACTGGGCTCCTTCCGGATACTCCGGCTTCCTCCCACTTCCAAAGACATGCACCTGGGGATAGGTTGATTGGTAACACTAAATTGGCCCTAGTGTGTTTAATGTGAGTGTGAATGTTGTCTGTCTATCTGTGTTGGCCCTGTGATGAGGTGGCGACTTGTCCAGGGTGTACCCCGCCTACTGCCTGAATGCAGCTGAGATAGGCTCCAGGACCCCCCCGCGAGCCCGAGAGGGACAAGCGGTAGAAGATGGATGGAACTCATTACATGCAAAGTGACGTATGTCAAGCCTTTATTTAATATAATTTTGATGATCATGGCTTACAGGTTATTTTTTTCAAAACACATTTTCTGAGATTTTTAATTTAAAGGGAGCTGCACTTTTTTATTTTTATTTTGCCTATCGTTCACAATCATTAGGAGAGCTACATGTAAAAATCGGCTCCTTCTAGGAAGCTATCAATGCAGCTAATGGGCGCAATTAATTCTACTTCTAAATCATTTTAAAACTTAAGTTACATTCATGTAACCTGTATAATAACCAAGCTGTAGCGACATTGTTATTGTAAGAGCAAACACTGAGGAACTCTCTTTCTAGCGTAGCAACACATCGGCGTGCTACGGTATTAGCCGTAAAAGCTAACTACGGCAAGAGATAAGCTAGTTTCTATGTCAGCACGAAACACGTTTGAGTTTGTAATGCACAACACTTAAGACACCAATCTTTACTGACTGAAAAACATGAACAATCATATTACAGTATCTGTAAAGTACTAGCCCACATTTCATGATTTCTTTTGTACACAGCTAGCTAGACAGCGTATTACGCATGATGTGCTGTGTGTACCATGATCAATATGAAGTGTGACTCACTCGATGTACAGTTGTTTTCTGGTTTATTTTGGATAAGCACTCCATTTATATAAAAATATCTTGTCTCCAAATTCCACATTTGCAGCTTTGAGTAGCTTTCACTTCACATTGGCTTCCGTCTGCTCCAACGTTTCACCCTCTTCTTCGTGCTCGCTTCTAGAAGCAGCAGTTCATACTCTGTTCATTCAGCTTCAAAAAGATAAGGTTGTGATTCCTCATTTGTCCAAAAATAGCCATCTTTGTTGTTTGCTAACAAGTCTGCCATGATTAGAACACACACAAGCGTTTTTTTATCCGGAAGTAGGAACACACATTGTTGCTGGAAGTTGGACATGCGCTGCTATGGAAACGGAAATCAATGCACGGAAGATGATTAAAATTAACATTTGATTAAAATGATCAAAACACGGTAAATTTTGTTATGAACGTGTCTGTTACTACATTACATATAGACTTGCAGTGTGTATATAAAGCGTCGATGGTGGGCTTTGAAGTTGTCTTACAGCGCTTTAGCTGCATCTTCCAAGCGTTTGTCATCTTTAAAATCCTAATTAAAAAAAGACATGTGTGTTTTTGGCTCTCATAATGATTGTGAATTCCAAAAAAAAGTGCAGTTCCCCTTTAAGGTTTTCATAAGCTATAAGCAATAAACATCAACTTTATACCAAAAGAAGGTTCAAAATATCTCACGTTGGATGCCTTTTTAGCCAATATAGGTCAATACCCATTTGCTGCATTGTTAGAACCTTTTTGATAGTGTGTTTTTAATGTTTAGAACACTCCAAAAAAGGACGTGTGTTTGTGTCTCACATAATGATTGTGAATGATGGGCAAAATTCCCCCCAAAAACTCCAGTTCCCCTTTAAAATGCAGCGTTTCATCATGACTGTATGGATACAAGGCTTGGGGCAGCTGACCATTACACCTACAGTCCAGGACCTAAAAATAAATACAATTCCTCTTTGCAGCTGTAACAATTTCTAATTTATGGACCTTGCTTTTGGCAAGGACTGTTCCAGTCATGCTGAAACGGAAAAGTGTTTTTCAAACAGCATAGGATATGGAAGCATAAAGTTGTTCAAAATCTCAAAGTATGATTAAGATAAAGTACTTATTTAGGTTCAAAATTTCTGCCCATACAGTGTAGCTTTGGTACGTTTAAACAAGAAAACTGTTGTAAGCATTATGTCCCGCCCTCTTCTGGCTTTGAGTACGTAAACTATTATGGGGTTCCGATAGTAAAAGTTCACTCACACTTTTCTAGCAGATATATTTCTCATATTTAACACACTTTTCTCACATTTAGCTCATTTTCATCACAATTAAATCTAAATTAAAATGTTGAATCTAAGTGTTAAATCTAAATCTAAATGTTAACTCTAACTGAATTTTAATTTAAACCTATATCTTGAATCTAAATCTAAATGTTAAATCTAAATCTAAATGTTAACTCTAACTGAATTTTAATTTAAATCTATATATTGAATCTAAATCTAAATGTTAAATCTCAACCTAAATGTTGAATCTAAAGTGTTAAATATAAATCTTGAATCTAAATGTGAGCGCTAAATGTTAAATCCAAATCTAAATGATGAATCTACATGTTAAATCTAAATCTTGAATCTAAACCTAATTGTTGAATCTACATCTTAAATCTAAACTTTAATTCTAAATATGAGTGCTAAATCTTAAATCTAAATCTAAATGTGAAATGTAATTATAACTGTTTAATCTAAACCTTGAGCGCTAAATATACCCACACCTAAATGTTTAATCTAAATATAAATGTTAAATTTATATCTAAATATACATCTTAAGTCTTTACCTAAACATATATATTAAATCTAAACCTATATCTTAAATCTAAATGTTAAATCTAAATCTAAATATTAAATCCAAATCTTAAATATAAATGTTAAATCTTATCCTAAATGTTAAATCCAAAACTAAATCTTGATCTAAATCAAAATGTGAGCGCTAAATCTCTCGCCAGGTGTAAAGATGAATATTCATAGAATGTCAATATTCCACCTGAACTGTGTGACAAGGAGTGGCACTTTCGTGACTTCTGCGGTGCTATTTTGTGAATTTATGGATCTGCCTCTCGGGAGCCTTTTGGCCAAGGAGACCAGCTGCTGGGACTCTGCCACACCAGAGTCAGTTTGGAGAGACTGGAGGAGAAGCGGATGAAGAGACAAGGCCGCGGAGCTGGTGCTGAGCGCCGGGATGGACAAGCTTCACAGTGTCTTGGCTGAATGAGCAGGTATCGGACACCTTGGTCTCCTTAGACGCATCCTCGCTCATCCATGCGGACTGGACACTGGCCGAGGGTGGAGTCGGCTCTTTTTGTTGCTTTATTGGGTCTGCTCCTGTCACTGGCCATGCTCCCCCCACCCCAGCGGACGATGGCGTGGAAATCCGCAGAGGCCACTACAGTGTACATGTTTTTTTTGTTTTAGTTTTTGCTTTTGTAGCTGTATGTAGAAATGGCTGGTTGCATCAGCTCTGCTCTTTTAATATCTTTAATGTCCTTTGTGTTCTTTGATGTTTCCCTCTTACACACATACTTATGTGTGTTATGGCTGTGAGTATTTTTTTTCTTGGCCTCAGTCTGGACCCCCTTTCCAGGGGCCCAGGCTTAGACTGAATTTTGAATCCCCCCCCCCCCCCCCCCCAGCGTTAACCTGTTTTTCACCTTTTGGTAAGGGGCGCCGGAAGTTGGCAGACCCGTCAGCCATCCTGTTCTGTCTCCCTGTAATGTTTGTCTAATCTTCAATGGGATTGACCTGAAAATCTTAATTTCCCCTCTGGGTATAATAAAGTATTTTTGATTCTGATTCTGATTCTGATCAATCCGAGGCCAGTCAGTCGCAAAGTCGAGCCCGCAGCTCTGCCTCTCAGTGCACAACTCTCCTACATTTTTCCTACTGCAGAAAATGGAAACATGACAGATGCTTAATGACAAATTAATGTCAATAAAGTTACATAGTTCTAGAAATGTAAGCTCCAAACGTGTAAGTGTTTGTAATGTAATGTAATGACCCCCTTAAATGTTTTTCTGCTGCCGGGTCTGATCACAGAACTGTTTGTGTTTGACGTAAACATTGGATAAACGAAGTGCTGGTTGACGGGGCACTGACCCGCCTGACATTGATTCAATCAATGCACAGCGCCGTAAGCTAGTAATACCACTAACGTGCGTCACAAAGTAGCAGTGGAGAACTTTCTACCGTGTTGAGTATTTGTATCTTGTGATCCCAGAACATGTTAACATCAGGTGTCAGCGGTGTCTGACAGAGCGAGTCATTTGATCTTTGAGCTTGTCAGCTGATTCCTACTGTGCGATGCAGTCAAACGCACAAAGCTAGAGAACGAGCCAGCAAGGGGGGTAGAGATTGTTTGTCAGCTGCTCTTTTACGCTCCTTGACGCCATCTCCTCAAAACCCAACACTGGCAGTCACATTTCTTAAAAAAAAACACCTGATACTGTGTAGTCAGTGTGAAATGTAAGGCCTACCACCATTTCCCAACATTTATATTATTACCATGAAAAGCAGCTCATCTGGATGTGTGATTTCAACTCATGCAATGATCAAGAAGAGGTTGAACTGTAATTGCACTGTGAGTCATGGCAAAATATGTTTTACAGGCAGAACCGATGAAACTTTAATGGAGGCGATTGTGTGCTGTGCAGTGATGTAGGAAAAAAGATGTCCTCAAGTGGCAAACTAAGCCACATTAGTAAAATTGGGAATGTGGATTTAAATAAAAGGGTTCTGCCTCTGAGACTGTTTATACTCTCATTAGCATCAACTAACACTACAATAAAACTTCTAAGGCCATGTCTACACAAAGTCGTTTAACCCCTTAAACAAATAATTATTTAGCCTAAGCCCCCGTTTCAGCCACACTAAACCAGTGTTTAAGGTCCCCCTCCTCGGACAAATTTTTACACGGGTAAGTCAGCCGTGTAATTCTTAAATCTCCGGCACTTAGCTTTGTATGGACTCATTGATCGTTTACAAAGAGTTCGGAGAGGAAGTGACGCCAGAAAGACCACGCCCACAGAGGAAGTGACATCAGAAAGAACACGCCACAGCCAGTTTCATAATAAAGCGGTTTCGTAACTCGGAGCTAACCACTGGAAATATGGAGGCGAGTCATCCAGACATGCTGTGTTTCTCCTTCTTCTACATGTACATACGCTTGTGGAAATCACACATGAATACCTTAAGGGAAAGCAATTGCAGCTATTTGGGATACAACACTTCTCAGATGGCAAGAAAACTTTCCAATGTCTGGCCGGGTCAGCTGTGTTTCTACTTAGCGAAAAATATTGTCCATTTGTCGAAGGAGAGACAACGAGAATGCGAGCTCCCGTGGATGTGATAACAAAGGTAGCGTGTGCTTTGTATTACCTGACCGTCGAGGAAAACGGCGAATGCTTTTGCACTGGCAAAGCAGACTGTGTCAGTTATTTTCCGCCATGTATGTCGGGGACTCGACGTCTAGGTCCAGAGTATATAAAGTCACCAAAAACAAATGGAAATGAAGGTAAAGGCAAAAGAGTGAGGAGTGTCCTGACCAGATATCTAGATCCCTAGTTTGATTGATATAAAATGTTCTTAATCACATTGTTTAAGTGACTAATAAAAATGTTATTAATTTATGATGTCTCAGGTGTGATTCACTACAATAGGGCCCCACAGCACACTGGATTCCAGTTAATTGAAATACCACAACACTGGATATTGTTCAGATAAGTTACAATTAAGAACTTGCACACAAAGCAACACTGGAGGTGACTATGACGTGTGCATTTTACGCGCATGCGTACTAGGTCGCATTGCGCAGGCGGACGGAGGGGGCGAGGGGGTCTTGAACGGTGGCATTGTTTTGTGTGGACACAAATAAGGTTAGGTGTGACTTACCCTGGATAACCCTGGATAACCTTATAAACGGGGCCTAAGGTCCAACACAATCCAGCGTTGGTTGACCTCAGATTTGATTCGAAATAAAGCAATCCCATAGTATTCCATGCATTCATTTTGTCCTCATTAGGGTCACAGGTGAGCTGGAGCTTGTCCCAGCTGACTTCAGGCAAGAGCTGGGGTACACCTTGGATCGGTCACCAGCCAATCGCAGGACACACATGGACAAACAACCATTCATATTCACTATTTAGTGTTTCTAATTCACCAAAAATGCATATTTTGGGTATGTGGGAGGAAGCCGGAGTACCCAAGAAAAGCCACCCACGCACAAAGAGAACATGCAAACTCCGCACAGAGATGCCAACACTAACCACCGAGAAATGAGTTGCCCAAAATCTAGCCCTGATGCTGGAATTCAAACAGTGTTTTTAGTAACATGGAAACATACTGGAAACATGATATTTTGTGTAGCTGTAGATTTAAGGCTAATGAGATGTGGCTCAAACAAATACTATTGTGCACTTCATCCACTTTTTACATGTACAGTTTTTACTAATAATTAGTTTTGCTTAAAAAAAGAGATTAGTGATTGACCACTGTGGGCAGGCGTGGCCGGCAGACCGAAAGCGAGGCAGGGCACGCCGGGGCCGACTCCAAGATGGCGGCGAGGAGGCGTGGCCAGCGGACCAGCGACGAGGCGGGGCGCGCCGGGTTCGGAGCCGTAATGATCGTCAGGTGCGTGGATCGCCCGGCTGGGCACAATTGTGTAATCCTCCGTCAGTGTGTAAAAGGACGGCAGCCGAGAACGAGGGGAAGAGAGCGAGAGGCAGACGAAGGGGACGACGCGGCAGGCTGAAAAGCGCACCGAAGAGCGAGCAGGAAGAGTAGCTGAAAAGCGACCCGACGAGACTGAGTATTTGTTGAAAAATAAAGCGAAGTCACAAACCTGCTCCAGTCATGTCTGTTCTTGGTGGTCCATGGAACCCGGACGACAGTGAGAGACTGCCACAACCACCTTCTTGTCATTCCTCCAACTTCTTGATAGACATTACAATGCAAACTATCAATAATGTACAAAAATGCAAAAATAATGACATACAGTGACATTACAGCGAGAGAGACATACTGCATGGATGCAGTGGCTGAATAGTATCTAGTATCATTACTAAAACAAGAAACAGTTTACCCTTACCATTATTTTTTGGGAATTTTCCCCACTTATCCACAATCCTTATTTGAGACGAGAACACACGTCTTTCCTATTCATGTGTGTTCTAAATATTGAAAAACTGCTAGTATGAGGCAGCTAACAATGCGTGTAATTGGGACTATTCTACCTATAAATCCCTCTAAAACACATCCAAAAACCATCAACAGAGCTCCATATTGATCAAAATAGTGACATTGTTATTGTAAGAGCTAACGCAGAGGAACTACTTTTCTGGCTTGGGAACACATTGCCTTGCTCACACTGCTCATCCAACGACTAGCAATTAGCCAGCTACTAGCTTGAGCTGGCGACCCGTCATAAAATAAAATAGAAGAAGTAGCTTGAGCTGCTGCTGCTGCTGTATCGCCTTTGAGTTTGTAAAATCATGCATCTCACCTGTATAATAGAAAGTTGTGGCACAAGAAGTCGGTCGACGTTTAAAAAATCCACACGCTACCAATTTAATACTATGTGGCTCCCAATTTGGCTGTCAACAAATGTGACACAGCAGAAGACAATTCTCAACATCACTAAGAAGCATTTTTATCTGAGGAGTGAGAATTGTTCTGAATTTAGCAGCTCAAGGGGAGCACGTGTGCTGAAAGATACAACCATCGCTTCAGTCGGCATCCCAGTAATAGCGGACATTGTAAGTCACTGATTGATGTTCTTATCTGAAACGTTCAGCAATAATCTTACATGACAACGCTCCAAGGCTCTCACAAAGTCTGCCATTCGTGGTAGGAAATACAAAAAGTGCTCTGTTTTTGTTGTTGTTGACTAAAGTAGCGATCACTGCTATTATGCCATCTGTGAAATCAATGGGCCCTGGAAAGAAGTTACGGTAATATTTCAAATGATCTAAATACTGTAAATATTACATGTTATCATGAATGTGCCTATTACTACATTACAGTGGGTCTGGATGAATTTTGGCCTCATTCCTGTGAGAAGTCTTTGGTGACTGAAGCCATTTTGGAGTGGAGGTTGATCTAAGTTTAGCTGCAGTGTGTTCAAAAAACCACCAGGTAGCATTTTTGACCAGATAATACTGTATCTTCTCTTTCTCTTTCGGACTTATCAGGTCTCCACATCGAGGAAATGGCCTTCTTCACGCATTCTTCACTCATGCTTTAAGTGACGAATGAGGCAAAAAGTCATTCAGACCCACTGAATGTATTTTGTAATTTGAAAAAATAGTTTTGGAGGTTTTTGGAAGGTTTTATAGAGTGCTTTATAGGCGCAATAATATAATAATAATAATAATGAATGAATTAATGAACACTTTACATTTGTTAAAATCTCAAAATGCTACAAAGTATAAATAGATAGAATAGATTGTATCCTCATTACCTGCATTGTTAACCGCCTCGTACTAGCAGTTTTTTACTATTTAGAACACACAGAAAAGGTAAAGACGTGTGTTTTTGTCTCACATAAGGATTGTGGATGATGGACAAATTTAAAAAAAATGTTCAGTTCCCCGTTAACGTACCTGAAAATGTAGTTGCTTGGCGTAATGTAACAATGCAAACATGTAACAATCATAAAACATTGAAATACTACAACTATAATCATCAGACAAAATTCTTCCTCCTTTTCAGTTCACCAGAGACAGCTGTACCCTGATCAATAAGATTGTGTGTTAGCTAGCTGGCCTTGTGAATCAAATTTGATATCTGTTTGTTTGAAAGAAACAGATGATATAGTTGAAATGACCAAAGCCTACACTCCTGATTCTAAAGGCCCTGGGCAGATTTGATTGACACGGCAATACATACAAGTGGAAATCTGAATGGACAAGAAAATCAAATACTGGGTGTAGTGCATCTTAGAGACACACTACAAAATGAAGATAATAGAGTGTTTGATTTATACTTAGACTTAGACTTCCTTTTATTGTTATTCAAATTTGAACTTTACAGTACAGATAAGAACAAATTTTGTTGCATTAGCTCGTTGTGGTGCAGGATACAAAAGAGCAATAATGTGCAGATATAAATAAATACATTATTGTACAGATAAATATATTGCACTTTTTCAATTGCATCCACGTTTATGGATGTATGTTATATTGTCTTTATATTCCAGCGAGAAGCTGTTACAGAACCGGAAGGTATGCTACGGAGGCTGCGGAACCTCTTTCTAGAGTCCAACAGTGAAAACAGTCCTTGGTGGGTGTGGGAGGAGTCTCTACAGATTTTCTGAGCCCTGGTCAGGCAGCGGCTTTTTGTGATTTCCTGGATAGGAGGAAGAGGAATCCTTATGATCTTTTCCGCCGTCCTCAGCACTCTCTGCAGAGACTTCCAGTCTGAGGCACTGCAGGCTCCAGTCCAGACAGAGATGCTGTTGGTCAGTAAGCTCTCTATAGTGCCTCTGTAGAATGTGGTGAGAATGGGGGGAGGGAGCTGTGCTCTTTTCATCCGACGCAAAAAGTGCGTGCGCTGCTGAGCTCTTTTTTACAAGAGCTCCGGTGTGTAGGGACCAGGTCATATTGTCAGTTATCTGCACTCCCAGGAACTTGGTGCTGCTTACCATCTCCACTGCTGTGCCGTTGACGAAGAGTGGAGTGTGGCTGGACTGGTGCCTCCTGAAGTCGACAATGATCTCCTTGGTCTTGTCGGCGTTCAGGACCAGGTTGTTGGTTCTGCACCAGTCAACCAGATGTTTCAACTCCTCCCTGTAGTCCATGTCGTTGTTGTCACGGATGAGGCCGACTACTGTTGTGTCGTCTGCATACTTCACAATGTGGTTAGTTGTGGACCTGGCGCAGCAGTCATGGGTCATCATTGTGAACAGCAGAGCCGGTGCTCAAGGAGATGGCACTGGAGGTGTTGTCGCCCACTCTCACAGACTGGGGTCTGTCTGTGAGGAAGTCAATCAGCCAGTTGCAAAGGGGGGTACTGAATCCAAGGAGCGCCAGTTTGCTCACCAGGTGCTGCGGGATGATGGTGTTGAACGCAGAGCTAAAGTCCAGAAACAACGTGTGTGTCCTTTCCTTCCAGATGTTCTAACCTCAGGTGGAGTGCAGAGGAGATGGCGTCCTCTCTGGAGCGGTTAGGGCGATAAGCAAATTGGTATGGGTCGAATGTGGGGGGAAGTCTGGAGACGATGTGTTCCTTTACCAGCCTCTCAAAGCACTTCATTATGATGGGGGTGAGTGCCACGGGGCGATTATCATTGAGGGAGGAGATTGTGGGTTTTTTAGGCACTGGAATATAACCTATTAAAATTTAATGTATTCACTATAATTTAAGTAATACATGTAGGTCAGTGCTTCTGGATGTTGCGGGTCAGCAGAGAAGACCTCGCTGGCCCTGACAACCCACCACTGAGTATTAGTAGCAGCACAATGAGGTAGCAGGAGCTCAGTCTATAAAGGCTGATTACGAAGCTCCATGTCCTGCTTTGAGACATCATGCACCACTGTGCTTCAAAAGCCAAAGTGTTGTGCGACTTAATTATTTTTTTTCAAAAAAGTTTGGTAAATTCCCAAACTGTATATGATGTATCTAGCTGAAATTAAAGCAGGAGTTTAGGTATGAGAGAGAAGGGAGGAGAGAATGAAAGCACATTCATTCGCCCGACAAGATTCAAAGCGGCTGCCATCACAGAATACGTCAAAACAGATCCGTCTCATGTGCGTCAAATGAAGGTCAGTTTCATCTGTTTCTCTGCAGAGACGTCTTGGTCCTTGATCTGACATAGGCGAGCGATGGCACAGGAAAAGGTGAGGTTGGGAGGGATAGGGCGATGAAACGATCATTGACGGGAAACATGAAGGTTGATGCCATCCCGAGCAGACTGAATAGATATTACTGTCAAACAGGTGCGTCTCATGAATGTGTAATGGCTGGTTGCCTTAGCGTAGCTGCATATGTGAAAAAATGCCTTTCACTTTGCAAACATGAGGGTCTGATGGTATTTGACACAGACCTTGATGTAATTCTCTTATGAATAAAGTCATCACTATTATCGCTATCACCAGGGGTATCCAAACTTTTTGACCTTGGGGCCACATTGGGCTAAAAATTTTTGGCCGTGGGCCAAAAGCAGACTGCAGTAAAGTAACTATGTATATGTATATGTATATGTATATGTATATGTATATGACTATGTATAGTCAAGGTTTCTGTGGTTTATCCGTTATACAGTGCTCAATACCGGGTAGAGCGTAATATACGTTAGGTCAGGAAAAAACACAGAGGCTATATCATCCCTATAAGCCTGTTTCGCAGGTTTCGCTGCTCGTCAGGGGATTTTATTCCGTACTGTATATACATAAATAAGAATGCCCACAAAACGGCCCATCTTGAAGAGAAAGCGGCTTTTGTAAACATAATATAATCTATGCACAATTTTGACCAAAGAACCACTGTTACATGTAATGTAGACCAGCGGTCCCCAACCTATTTTCCAAACATTATTTTTTATATCAGGTGTGGCTGATATAAACAGCAAAAAAGGAGCATGAACAGTTAACTCAGCATAACACTGAAGTAGCGGGAACCCTGGGTGTGTTTCTTTGCGAAGAGATGGTCCCTGGCATGTTGATACTTCATACCAGTGTTTCTTAACCATAGGGCCCAACACTGGGCCGCGAGCAAACCCTAGAATTTAATATATCATTTTTTTCAAATGTGGTCCCTATGGGTCGCAGCGGTACTTAGTTGTAATAAACTTTTCCACCACTTGTGGCAGTAATAACAATATAAATGTCAGAGAAATTTCTTAAGCGCACAAATTATGACTAAATGTGTGAAGCTATATTTTCATTTGCACTTAAATTTTATCGACAGTTTAGTTAAGAAACATTGATTAATAATTTAGTTTATTTTAGCACAACATAATACATATTGTATGTAATTGTATTGTTTATTTGGTTAATACATTTTTTTCTAATCAGCCTGACCTAAGCCCAAGGTTTATTTGTTAAACTAATAATAATATTTGTGATTAACACATGCGTTTATATAACTTGATAAGGTAGTAAACTGTAAGTAGGTTAGATTTATTATTGAATATGATCAAAATCAAGAGTAAGATTACTAATTCAGTGTTAATATTGGCATGGCCGGGCCCCTGTGTAGTGGAAAAGTTGGGTCTGGATGTCAAACAGGTTAAGAACCCCTGCTATATACAATGACCCTGCAGATGGAAATTAGCCTTTGGCTACAATCTGGCACATTAACATTTTATTTGTTCATTAATGTGCATTGTCCCATGTATTAGAGCAAATGGTGACTTCTTATCAGGAGTTGTAATATACATCTATAAACAAGCTTTTTGGTGTGTTTAGTGGGACAGGTGAAAGTCGGAGAAAATAGTTTATAAATGAATAAATGTTCTGTGAGGCCGGTAGCAAATGCGTCACGGACCGGTACCGCTCTCCGGACCGTTGGTTGGGGACCACTGATGTAGACCACAAAGAAGTGTTTTAAATTTAGAAAACACTCATGACAGGTCCCCTTTAAGATGTCAAATATTCTCAAAATTTCTGATCCTGGTACCCCAACATTTTTAGTTTTTGAGTTCCTGCCTGCACTGCGGGCCGTCCTCCAGATTTTATTTTATGGGGTCCATCATGTACCACTCCTACTAGCAACTACAGTGGTAATGGCCAAACGAAGCTTCTTGAAGCAATGAAGCTTTCTAGTCCAATTTACAAAATACATGTAACGAACACGTCTCTGTCAAAAAATCAAAATAAACTAAACTTGAAATTAAGCATCTGAAATGGCGTTCCCAAAGTCCAGACTTAAACCCTATTAATGTCTGTGAATATTCTCATTCATCAATCGTTGTATTCTCAGGGCATTGAATTGACCGCAACTGTAAGTGGTAGAAAATGGATGGATGAATGGACTGGTCAGGTTATCAAAGAAGACACTTCGCCCCACCTTTGAGTAGACTTTATTATTCCATGTCTAAAACTCCACCTTTGAGTAGGCTTTATTAGTTAATGTCTAAAAACTAGATAGTACAGTTCTAGTCTGACCTGAGACTAGAAACTAAAGACAAAAGAGGCTTTATCAGTTCCTGCTAAAAGACTCAAGGTGGGAATCTTTGTGCACCTCACGATTCGATTATGATTATGATTCAGGGGCTCCAATTTGATTATAAATTGATGATTTCTTTATCTTTAATTATTGTATTGCATATTATTATTATATTGTATAGTGTTAATATATCGTATATCTATTATTATATATTCTAAATATAATATATTGAATTATTGATATGTATAAAAGGCTCCTCTTTTGGCTAGTAACGTATGCAGTATTGCGTTATTTACAGTTTTCGGATTTAGTGCACACAGCACAGTTATGGAAGACTAGATCAGTGACAACTGTGGTAGCCTGCTCAAGGAAAATAAATATTTAATTTGTCTGCCTTCTCAAACCACACAATGTACAGACATTGTGGCCCCAGTTGCCATACATTTGCGGTTCAAAGACGCGTGTCATCTATCTGCTCATTAATATCTATGGCTGACAGACGTGTTGCAGTACTGTGTGGATAACATTGTCCCTCCTGATTTATTTAATCTACCTGCTAATTTCCTTTTCTCAACTGGTTACTCTCTCCTATAACGCGGTTGGTTCCTCTTGCCTTCTGTTGAAGTGTATAAAGAATCTATTATTTTCTTGTTTCACCACTTCACATTTAAATGTGCCATGTGATAATTTAATGTTAAGTCATCATTTAATGGCCCTGATATGCCAAAAGGCATTAATAAATCATGTTCTGTTCGAATACCTTTATAACTGATAACAGTAGTTCAGCCGGGATATGCTCATTTCAAAATTAGATTTATAGCCCCGGTATTTCTCATAATTCCTCTTCCTTGTACTTGTAAACACTATTAATTTGAACAACCTGGATTATATCAGTACATTGTTTAACTTCTTTGCTTAATCCATTCCATAGTTTAATTCCACATACTGATATTTTAAAGGTCTTAAATGTTGTACGTGCATACAAATGTTTTAAGTTAGTTTTTTCTCTGAGGTTATATTTCTCCTCTTTAGTTGAGAAGAATTGTTATAGTTTGCTTTGTACATAATTTTAGCTGTTTGCAATTTTACAAAAACGTTGAATTTCAATATTTTTGATTCAATAACTAAAATATTTTTATGTTTTCTATATCCAACATTATGTACTTTTTTTTTTGTAACACACTTAATGAAGTGCACATTTGTAGTTATTTCCCCATATTTCTGCACAATAAGTCAGATATGGTAACACTAGTGAGCAATACAGAATATGGAGTGATTTTTGGTCCAAAACATATTTTGCTTTGTTCATTATTGAAATATTTGCCACCTTATGTTGCATATTTTTTATATGAGATTTCCAGTTAATTTTAAAATCTATTATTAAACCCAAAAATTTTGTTTATTTGACCCTTTCAATATCTACTCAGTCTATTTGTATTTGTGTACAATGCTCTTTTGATGTGCTTAAATGGAAGGGAATGCAGTTATGCTGAAAGAAATGTGGCAAATAATTTTACTGTTGTCCTTGGCTTGCCATCAAAGTAGGCCTATGCCATATAATATATTATATATTCGAAGTGGCTGGGGAGAGGGAAGTCTGGGCTTCCCTGCTTAGGCTGCTGCCCCCGCGACCCGACCTCGGATAAGCGGAAGAAGATGGATGGATGGATGGATGGATGGATGGATGGATGGGTCGATGGATTATGATATATATAACTATTTCGATGGCGGTCCGTGCGGTCAAACTAGACATTTTAGCATGGTGATGCCAACAATCTGTCCCGAGTCCTGACTAAAATATTGCTGTGTAACTTTACAAATACATTTGGCTAATCGACATCAGTAAAATGTGGCATAATTACTTAGTAAACCATCTTGCAAGAAGCACTAACAAGAGAAACCTACAGTGTAGGACTCGTCGATTGCCATTTGAAGTTCTTTGGATTAGGATCTGGATTCGGCTGCGTATCTGGCAACCTCAGTCATGGAGAGTGGGAGGGGACTATAGAATTTTGACCGTGATTGCAGTACCATTTCTGGCCACATTACTACATATAGCACCTTTAAGCCAGCTGAACACCCTGCCTCGCATAGCTTGTCCTCTACTCCTCCCTTCTCCGTGTGTGTCCGCGCTAACTCAGCTAACATATAACGTTAAAAGAATGGATCCCTTGGTTAGTTAGACCTGAATCTAGAACTAATGGACAACATTAGTTCTTTTACTTAACATTGGTAAATAATCGATGTTTGGACATTTGTCCATCGATTCATGAAATGTCTTTGTTTTTTCCCCACCTCTAATAAAGACTATATAGAAACACTTTACTAGAATGACGGGGGATGCAAAACAATGAAAGTGTAATACGCTTTCATAACATGGTCACTAATGCCTAGTTTCTCTTGTTATATTCTTATTTTACTGTTATATTTGTATTCTCATTGATGCTTTTTGTTTTTATTCTATTGTAATATTTTTCTATTTTGTTTCCATTTATACCCCCATTATTTACTTTTTTAAATTCGATCTCAATTCTGTACACTGCTGCTGGAATTTTAATTTCCCTGAGGGAACTCTCCTGAAGGAATCAATAAAGTACTATCTATCTATCTATCGATCTATCTTTAGAATGAGCTGATACTAGAGACTACAACCATAATAGGCTACATCAGTTAATGCTTAAAGTGTTGTGGTTTACTAGGGGAGGTGACGGCAACAGACACTAGATGGCAGTATGTGCAATTATTTGTTATATATATAGTTACATACATATATATATATATATATATAATAATGATAATTAACAATACTAATAAACTAGAATGGAGTGTGACAAAATCCAAGAGTGTATGAGAGTGACTATGTGTGTAGATTAGCTGAAGTGTGTGTTACCAAGTGTTGCACGAGAGAAGAGGAAGTCCAGGGGCAGGCAGGTGATCCGGGGAGGTAGAGAGGCGTCAGAATCCAGGGACGAGCAAGGAGTCGGGGAACGAAGCAGGCAGTCAGGGAAGCAAGGGGACGACGAGGAATGACGAGACACACAGCAACGTCAAAACACGGGAACGGAGGTCTGCGGTAGGATGACACGACAATGAAACACGGAAGGGAAAACACTGAGAGAGCAAGATACATAAAGCAGGAGATGATCGCTTACTGTACAGTAGACTATATTCCGGCGGCGGCATGCCAGGTTGTCCACGCTTATGAAGGCAGCTACTTCATTAACGGCAGGTGTGCTGATAGAGGATTGCCGCCAGCTGTGAAGGTGCGTGGCTGCGGTCTGCGCGGCGCGTGTGGGGGCGTGTCCTGCGGTGCTTGCGCAAGGTTGAGGGCGCATTCCAATGCGCCCCGGCCGTGACAGTATCCCCCTCCTTATGGACAGCTCCCAGATGTCCTCTAGCTGGAACCAAAAGAAACACGGGAACAAAAGTCAAGGGAGGGCGGAGGGGTAAATTGGAGGTGGGTCGCCGGCCCAAGTGTCCCCGAATCCACCGGGGACGAGTCTGGTGGCGGCGGCGAGAAGAACGCCGCTGAGGCGGACAACCGAGGAACGGCCACCCTCTTGGTCGTCGGGAAGGCGGACGCAAGTGGTGCCATGATGAGTCTCGCCGGAGACGAGGAGGTGACATCGCAGGCAAAGAGGATGACGTCATCGGCGGCGTGGAAGTGACAGACATCGGCGGCGAGGAAGCGGCAGATGTCATCGGCGACGTGGAAGCGGAAGACGTCATCGGCAATGCAGGCATGGAAGCAGCAGGCGTTGTCGGCGCCGGACACGAGGACGGCTGAGGATCAGGCCGAGGTGCTGAGGTCGACGCTGCAGGCCGAGGGGCAGAGGTCGAGGCCAGCCTGGAGGCTGGCGGAGACGCAGGAGTCAGCCTGGAAGCTGGTGCTAGCTCGGAGGCTAGTTCGGGGACAGGTGCTAGCTCGGACGCTAGTTCGGGGACAGGTGCTAGCTCGGACGCTAGTTCGAGGTCAGGTGCTAGCTCGGACGCTAGTTCGGGGTCAGGTGCTAGCTCGGATGCTAGCTCGGGGTCAGGTGCTAGCTCGGGGACAGGTGCTAGCTCGGACGCTAGCTCGGGGACAGGTGCTAGCTCGGACGCTAGCTCGGGGTCAGGTGCTAGCTCGGACACTAGCTCGGGGTCAGGTGCTAGCTCGGACGCTAGCTCGGGTCAGGTGCTAGCTCGGACGCTAGCTCGGGGTCAGGTGCTAGCTCGGACGCTAGCTCGGGGACAGGGGCTAGCTCGGTGACTGGTGGCTGCGGCTGAGAAAAGCAGAAGACAGGGGGTATTTGTCTGGCAGGTGGTAGCCTGTCTGGGTGCAGCTGTGCTACCATATCAGCACAGCCACCAGTACTAAAATGGAAGAGACTAGTACTACCCCCCCCCCTCCGAACGCGGATGCCAGACGCTTCCAGCTGACTGAGGGACAGTCACTAAGGGTGGGAGGTGGGTGGCCAGGCGGCGGGTAAATTCTTCTATCCCTACAGCACTGCTAAACAGTCCAAGATTTTGCTGAGGTGGGCTACAAAAATTGTCCAGGGTGGATTGAAAAGAAAAAGACATAATGAGAGGGGCAAAAAGAAAGGAGGAAGAAAAAAAAAATGTCACTGGGGCGGAGCTAAAGTCACTGGGGGCGGGGCTAAAGTCACTGGGGGCGGGGTTAAGGAAGTGTGCCGTCAGGTCCCTAATCAATTGGCCGGAATATACTGTTGTGGTTTACTAGGGGAGGTGATGGCAACAGACACTAGATGGCAGTATGTGCAATTATTTATTATATATATAGTTACATACATATATATATATATATATAATAATGATAATTAACAATACTAATAAACTAGAATGGAGTGTGACAAAATCCAAGAGTGTATGAGAGTGACTATGTGTGTAGATTAGCTGAAGTGTGTGTTACCAAGTGTTGCACGAGAGAAGAGGAAGTCCAGGGGCAGGCAGGTGATCCGGGGAGGTAGAGAGGCGTCAGAATCCAGGGACGAGCAAGGAGTCGGGGAACGAAGCAGGCAGTCAGGGAAGCAGGGGGACGACGAGGAATGACGAGACACACAGCAACGTCAAAACACGGGAACGGAGGTCTGCGGTAGGATGACACGACAATGAAACACGGAAGGGAAAACACTGAGAGAGCAAGATACATAAAGCAGGAGATGATCGCTTACTGTACAGTAGACTATATTCCGGCGGCGGCATGCCAGGTTGTCCACGCTTATGAAGGCAGCTACTTCATTAACGGCAGGTGTGCTGATAGAGGATTGTGCGGGAAAGAGAGGCGGAAGCCACAGAGAAGTGTTGCTCAAAATGTTCCATCCAAGATATAAAACAAAGTAGAAGTGTCCAAAACAAAGAGTCAAATTTAACAGCATGTTGCAAACACTAGTTTGGAAAGTACCTGACCACAAATGACGATCGGACAAAGACGTGGCAGTAAACAGAACTAAATACACTGACTAATTGGACAACTGAATACACCTGGACTAGACATGAGAGGAAGGGAAGAGCTGATTGGAGGAAACCAGGGCAAGTCACAGATGCAACTAATGAGACTAATGAGCACAAAACACAAGACAACGGGGAAAATAATATGACAGTCCTCTAGTCTTCATTAGTGCATGCTAAAAGACAATATAGAAAAGCGCTAGTCTCAGGTCAGACTGGAGCTGTCGTATCTGGAGAATATTCTTTAGTATCAGTTCAGGCTAGACCTTCTCTGTCTAGTCTTTGAGCATGAAGTGATAAAGTCGGAACAGTCTCAGCTGAGGCTCAAGCTGTCCTATTTAGCCTTTCAGCATGGACTGATTAAGCCTGCTAGGAGCACTGATTAGAAACTAGAGACTTGACATGTCCTATCTTTGAGCATGGAATGATGAAGTGGGCTGAGAAAGACCAGGTAGGAAAGCTCTAGGCTTAGCTGAGACCATTTATAAAAACTAGAAAATTAAACCTCAAGCTCCAGCCCTAGCTGAGATTAAAATGTGTCCTATCTAAGACACCTATAGTCTCAAACCTATAGACTAGAGCTGTCCCATCTAGTCTTTCTAGATACGATAGTTCTGTCTAGGCTTTAACAGCAAGCTTTGTCAGGTGGTAGGACAGATCTGGTCTCAGCTGACGCTGGAGTGTTCTTATCTTGTCTTTCTTGATATGGCAGCTCGAGTCCCTAACTTGTCTTGGAGCGTGAACTGATTAAGTCTGCTAGAAGCTCTGGTCTGAAACAAGAGACATGAGCTGTCCTATCTAGTCTTTGATCATGAACTGATATAGCCTGCTTAAAGAAGAGGCAGAGAATGTTCTAAGACAACCTGAACAGTCTAGCTGTGATTGATTCAATGCTCAGAGAATACAATGCTTTATATAAAACATATTTGGACTATATTTAAACTGCAATTCTGTGTCAGGAAACTTAGTCTGTAAAGAAGAGTGGTCAGACGCCAAACTAATGTGCACCCAATTTTTTAAGTTTGAAAAAATTTGGATGAACATTGCATAATCATTCAACCCTAGAACAATAATGGTTTGAATAAATTATTAAAAGCACAACTTTAACATGCATTCCCATGATGACTCTACAGCAGTGGTTCCCGTCAGTTTCATATGCGCATTCACCGAACCCTTCTTTAATGAAAAATAAATTTAAAAAATTCTTAATTTAATCTTAATTTATAAATATTAATCATGAAATGATGTTATTATATTAAGGAAATACTAATAAATATATATGTTACAAACAGAACGTTACAGGAATGTACACATGATTCCATGTTTACATCTCATTGTGCAACATGTGAATGTTTTAGTGGGAACTAAATGCCATATCGGAAAGGGGTACAAATTATTTCCGAAGCAGGATCCCCACCCAGACATACATTACTAGTACACAGCTCATGAAAAACTATATTTGTTGTTATTGTCATTGTAAGTGGGCCAAAACACTTATTTTAGAAAATAATCCCATGGAAATGACTGATGTCATTGGATTATAATAATCAAACATTTAACTTGTTATTTAGTCAGGTTTGGGACAGGTGTGCTGCTGGTGTGGCCACAGTGTGCACATCTAAGTTAAAGTACCAATGATTGTCTGCATTTGACCCACCACCCTTGTTCACCCCCTGGGAAGTGAGGTGAGCAGTGGGCAGCAGCGGTGCCACGCCCTGGAACATTTTTTGGTGACTTAACCCCCAATTCCAACCCTTGATGCTGAGTGCCAAGCAGGGAGGTAATAGGTCCCATTTTTATAGTCTTTGGTATGACTCGGCCGGGGTTTGAACTCACAACCTACCGATCTCAGGGCGGACACTCTAACCCAGGGGTGCTCACACTTTTTCTGCAGGCGAGCTACTTTTCAATTGATCAAGTCGCGGGGATCTACCTCATTCATATATGTAATTTATATTTACTTATTTATGAAATACATGTTTTTGTTAACAGGTTAAATGTGTTTAATGATAATGCAAGCATGTTTAACACAAATAGTTAATATTTTTAACAAATTGAAGGTGTTTATTGACAATACAAGAATGTTTAATACATATAGTTAATATTGTTAATAAGTTAAAGGTGTTTAAAGATAATGCAAGCATGTTTAACACATATAGTTACTATTGTTAACAAGTTAAATGTGTTTAAAGATAATACAAGCATGTTTAACACATATAGTTAATATTGTTAACAAGTTAAAGGTGTTTAAAGATAATACAAGCATGTTTAACACATATAGTTAATATTGTTAACAAGTTAAAGGTGTTTAAAGATCATTCAAGCATGTTTAACACATATAGATTCCTTTCTTTCATGAAGACAAGAATATAAGTTGGTGTATTAACTGATTCTGATGACTTGCTTTGATAGGAATCAGACAGTGGTGCTGATAACGTCCGCATTATCAAATAGAGGAGAACAAAAGTCCTGCTTTCTGTCCAGTACTACATGAAAGTCGTTGGTTTTTGGCATCTTATTTGTCCAGCTTCCGTACTCCTTTGTATACAGTGCACACTTTTTGTCATTGCACTTAAAAAGTACAACAAGATGTGTTTTCAGTACAGGGGAGACCGAACAGGCACCCCGTAGAAATGTAGGAAAAAAGGTTAACATGGGTGGAGGAGGAGTAGGAGAAAAAGCAAATCCCAAACTAAGCTCCTATTAGGCAGGGGCTCAGATTGAGACCAGCAAAAAACCTTGAGGAAAGCACGAATGAACATAATATGACACAAATCTCGAGACTTGCAACACGGGTGAGAGGTGGGCATGACCCGAAGATGCTGCCACCAGGGGGCGTTGCTTCATTGTCCATCATACAGCGGGGAGTGAAGCAACTACGGCATAGAATGTGTGTGTGTGTGTGTGTGTGTGTGTGTGTGTGTGTGTGTGTGTGTGTGGGGGGGGGGTGTAGTTTAGTGTGTATTTTCCGATAACACAGCCAGTCAGTACAACAAAAGTCAACAAACAACAAATATGTGACCATGAAAGACAAGAGAGGAATTTGGAGTTTCTTCGCTGCGCTGTCCTCTAGGAGAGTCTCGTAGCAACGACCTTGCTACGCCGTTCCAGCCAGGGCAATTAAAATGTATACTAGAATGTTTGAGCAAGAGAAAACAGATTTAAATGGTTCACTCTAATTGTCCATTTCTGGTCCTTAAACTGATCATAACTTCACCTTGCAGAGCAGACAACTTCTCCAAATGTTATCCAGTTTTCAATTTAGTGCAAAATCCCAAAAGTCTGAATGCCCACAGCCTCTGCCCATCCTTCAATCATTTGTGGCAGCTTCGGGGTACCTTGAAGAGTTGCCAGCATCTTGGAATTTATTGATACATCACGGCAATTATTACTCCAATCCGCAGATGTCCTGTTGTCATGATTCTAAATAGGTAGATGTTTTTAACGTCCTCGACTGAAAGAACTGCCCTGCACATGACACTCAATTTCTCCCAAAAGTCCATTGTGTGTCCAGCAACAAACTTTCCATCAAGACAGGCAGGTTACCTCAAATCACAGTTAATCAATTATGTTGAGAGGCAGGAGATCAATTCCATTGTTTGTATTTTGGAGAGCAGTTCAAAAAAGAGGATAGAAGAAAATTAAGACAAGACAAACATGCAAAACAAGAGAGAGAAGGGAAGTGTCTGCCTTTGTTGAGAGCCAGACAAAAAAAATAGCTAAGCTACAGTTTAGCTATTGAAGACAACTTGAACTTGAGGTTCAATTGGGAAACATTATTCTTTACATGGAATTTGAAGTTCCAAAACACACATCAACTTCTCCTAAACAACGATAGAAGGGAAGACCTGAAAATACATGTGTGTCCGCTTAATCAAACAGTTTGAAGTCAAATTAAGTTCAAAACAAAAGGGTGAATTTAAAGTACTTCATCTAAAACTTACTAAATGTAAATTCTAGATTCCAATTAATGCATCCCTCACCTGGCCAAGGACACATTTTAAAGGGCTTTATAAATAAAGTTGGTATGGTATGGTATGGCATGTGGCCATAGACCGAGAGGCTGGTCGACTTTGACATCCCTCGAGATGGCAAAAAAGACACAAAAAGACGTAGTTGCGGCAACTTTGTTATAATCCTTCGTGAGGATTGCGATTGAACCTTTTTTTAAACGTAATTATGTGAGCCCCCCGTCGGTCGGCATCCCAGCGAGAGTGGAAATATTATAATAAGTGTTTGTTGTAGTTTGGTTTACTATGATTAGTTTGATTGTAGCTGTGATAGGCTCCAGCGCCCCCCGCGAACCCGAAGGGAATCAGCGGTAGAAAATGGATGGATGGATGGATGCATGTTTACCACCGAGCAATGCTGCTAATGCTACAGTGTCACAATAAAACTGCATCTGTTGAGCACTCAGCTTCTAAAACTTATTGCTCATCCTCTTTGTGTTCGGGCTCAAAAATTTAAGGTCCCGGATCATAATTTTTCCCCTCGTAATTTTTGTTCGCTGGCTTCCTCATTACCTCTCAAAATGGCTCGGGAATCTCTGTGAGATTGATATTATTTTGATCATATCTATTTACTCGCAAACTTTGGATGTCTTTTGGATTCATAAATCTGATATACACTATATTGTCAAAAGTATTGGCCACCCATCCAAATGATCAGAATCAGGTGTCCTAATCACTTGGCCATACATCACAGAGTCCAATGCAAAGCGTCGGATGCAGTGGTGTAAAGCACATCGCCACTGGACTCTAGAGCAGGCGAGACACGTTCTCTGGACTGAAGAATCTCGCTTTTCCATCTGGCAATCTGATGGACAAATCTGGGTTTGGAGGTTGCCAGGAGAACGGTACATTTCGAACTGCATTTTGCTGAGTGTGACATTTGTTGGAGGAGGAAAAATGGTGTGGGGTTGTTTCTCAGGAGTTTGGCATGGCCTCTTAGTTCCAGTGAAAGGAACTTTGAATGCTCCAGGATACCAAAACATTTTGGACAATTCCATGCTCCCAACCTTTTTGGAACAGTTTGGAGCGGGCCCATTCCTCTTCCAACATGACTGTGCACCAGTGCACAAAGCAAGGTCCATAAAGACATGGATGACAGAGTCTGGTGTGGATGAACTTGACTGGCCTGCACAGAGTCCTGACCTGAACCCAATAGAACACCTTTGGGATGAATTAGAATGGAGACTGAGAGCCAGGCCTTCTCCACCAACATCAGTGTGTGACCTCACCAATGCACTTTTTTAAGAATGGGGGAAAATTCCTATAAACACACTCCACAGCCTTGTGGACAGCCTTCCCAGAAGAGTTGAAGCTGTAATAGATGCAGAAGGTGGACCCACATCATATTGAACCCTATGGGTTAGGAATGGGATGTCACTTCAAGTTTATATGTGAGTCAAGGGTGGTGGCCAAATACTTTTGCCAATATAGTATATATCATAATAGCTTCAATATAGAAACAGCTTGTTTTTCCACTCTACTGGTACTTTAAGTGAATTTAAGTGTATATTTGCTATAATATTTTAATATTTAAGTGAAACGTTAATGTGTATTGTTTAACTTCATTTGTATACTGTAAAGCCCAAGTAAATGACTAATTTTACTAAGTAAAAGCGTGTACACGCACTATATCTGCTCACACTGTACAATAACTTTAGCACTGACGCTAACGCTAACACTGTCTAGGCTAGTCTACCAATCGACCACAAAAAAGACACTTTGAAGAAGTCCTGGCAAGACCGACAGACTTTTCTCCACATGTACAATAACAACATTGTTTGAAAGGTCAACCTATATATTGCTGCTTTAAGGATTCAACGGTGAGAACATCCCTTTCCACTGCTTTGCAATCACTTGTGGGATGCAAGAAGGTGACAGAAGCACTGAGTCATAGGTGGAATCCTCGTGATGTGGTGCCTTGAAAGATGCTATGCTAAGCTGTTAATTATCACACCCTTTGGAACTGTAGCTTCCCTCCTCGCCTACACCAGGCTTCCCTTGCATGCTGCAAGCGTCTGTGCTCAGGTCGCGTTTGGGTGTATATTTGTATATAATATGTGACTTTCTTGCCATGGTGTGAGTTTTATTGTCTGTTCATGCGGATAAATTCTACGTGTCAAAGTGTGCATGGTGCCGCTCGCACTAATTACCTTTTTTTTTCTCTTGCTGCTATTTGAGAGAGGCGCAACATCACAGCGTCTCAGGTCAACCACGCCGCCTCGCCTCGTCTCCACAGGCTTTCAACACTTTATCAGTTTGGCCAACGACTGCCTATTGAGTTCCATTTTAAGCAGGTTGCGCGCATGAGAAAGTGATATTTTCACACTGCTGTCCAGGTGACAAATACTCCTACCAACGTGCAGTATATCTATATCAAGTTAAAGTTAAAAGTTAAAGTACCAATGATAGTCACACACACACTAGGTGTGGTGAAATTTGTCCTCTGCATTTGACCCATCCCCATGTTCACCGCCTGGGAGGTGAGGGGAGCAGTGAGCAGCAGCGGTGGCCGCGCTCGGGAATCATTTTGGTGATTTAACCCCCAATTCCAACCCTTGAGGCTGAGTGCCAAGCAGGGAGGTAATGGGTCCCATTTTTATAGTCTTTGGTATGACTCGGCTGGGGTTTTTAACTCACGACCTACCGATCTCAGGGCGGACACTCCAACTACAAGGCCACTGAGTAAGATACATCTGCTGGCAAAAGCGGCTAAATAAATGCTAGTATGGACTTACTTTCCATGCAACAATCACAGTTATTATTTTTCTCATTAATTAACGGCACAAATTAGATCCAATACAAGAGTTTGGATAAGAGACCATTTGGAATCTGTTTCAGGCTATATCCACATGAATATGGATATTGTTATGATCCGTTTCCCGGATAATAGTTTATTTACGTTTTTGATTCACTTGTTGTTTAAGTTCTTTTTCAGCACCCCTGTTTTGTGTCTCCTTGGTTGCTATGGTTATTCATTGTGTTCACCAGCCTCTGATAAGTGTTCGGGACGTTCACCTGTTCCTGGGCACTAATCAGAAAGCTATTTATTCCATCCTGTCGCCTCACTCGGTCTGTTGCTTTTGTTTGCTTTTATGCAACGAGTTACGACGTCTACATATTCTATTCCTGAGCTATGCTTCGCCCTGTTCATGTGCTTCATTTCATTTTTCATTTCATTTTTATTTATCTCCTTCCTTGATGTGCATCTTTGATAGATAATTATACCACAATTATTCAGTTATACATTTACACATCAATGCCTGAGAAGGAGCAGGATGAAGAAAAATATTATATTTTCCTGCCCCCTTCAACCTAATACGTAGTCTTACTTAATGATGTATAAACCAACAATTACACCCAAATATAACAAAAACAAACAAAAAAACGCACAAAAAATACACAAGTGCAAAACTTCGTGAAGTACAAACCGAACAAAAAAACAAAAGAAGTAATATACACCTCACAGGATGATACAAAACAAATACAAAACCAGGCAAAAAATAAGTAAAATAATAAATATAAAGCAAAAGGTAAACACTTATGGCTATCCATATGATTTTATTGTTCTGTCTTTATATTTTTTTTCAATTGGAATATATTTTTACAATCTTTTATCTCATTGTAAAGAGAATTCCATAGTTTAACCCCCACCACTGATATGCACATTTGTTTTAAAGTTGTCCTTGAATACTGATGTTGGAATACTGATGCTTAGTTTTTCTTGTTGGCTATTCCGTTAGCTTCCCGTGCTATAGGCACGCTTGTTTTGTTTATTTTGTATTTTGTATGTTTCACGAAGAATAAATCATTCTTCTTACCTGCAGGCTCCTTCCTGTTGTTCCGCCGCATCCTGGAAAGACGACATCCAGCATCAACATGCCACGGTACTGTAACAGATATATTTTTAAAAAACTACATACTTTTCTATGCATTTTGACCTTTTGGCCACAGAGCGTACGTTTTTGTGTTTAAAAACTGAGCTTTAGTTAAAAACTCAGGCCGGGCAGAGGTTTTCCAAATCCCCAGCTTCAACTTTCTGGTTTGTGTTATAAAGAAATATGTAACATTATCTTCTGTGTCAAAACCCTATTCAACAACAGAATTTGAAGCTATTGTGTTGATGGTTGTTTGATTTTGCGTAATTGTCAAGGCCGCCGTAATGCACTGGGTTACCTGGGCTGAAGCCCAGTGGCCCCCATCCAACCAGGGGCACACTTTTCTGGGCAGCGGAATGCAATGTCATAGCTGTCAATCACAGACAACTCTGCATCGTGTAGCGCAGTGTTTTTAAACCACTGTGCCGCGGCACACTAGAGTACCGTGAGATACAGTCTGGTGTGCCGTGGGAGATTACTGTATGTAATTTCACCTAATTGGGTTAAAATTATTTTTTGCAAACCAGTAATTATAATCTGCAAATGTGCCCTTTGTTGAGTGTCTGTGCTGTCTAGAGCTCGGCAGAGTAACCATGTAATACTCTTCCATATCAGTAGGTGGTAGCAGGTAGCTAATTGCTTTGTAGATGTCAGGAACGACGACGATGGTTTGCAGGTAAAAAGGTATCTAACGCTTAAACCAAAAATAAACAAAAGGTGAGTGCCGCTAAGAAAAGGCATTGAAGCTTAGGGATGGCTATGCAAAACGAAACTAAAACTGAACTGGCTGCAAAGTAAACAAAAACAGAATGCTGGATGACAGCAAAGACTTACAGCGTGGGGAGCAGACGGCGTCCACAAAGTACAGCCGTATATGACATGGCAATCAACACCAAAATAGGAGCGCCAGACAAGAACTAAAACACTACACACAGGAAAACACCAAAACTCCAAATAAGTCACGGCGTGATGTGACAGGTCGTGACAGTACACCTCCTTTGAGACAAGAGCTATAGTGATGCATGGTTGGTTATGGTTTGAATTCATATCCAACAATTGCGAGAACGACTTTTTACTGTCAATATCGGCTGCTGAGTTGAACTTTTTTAATGTTTTCTGCTGGTGGTGTGCCTCTGGATTTTTTCAATGAAAAAAATGGGCCTTGGCTCGGAAAAGGTTGAAAAACACTGGTGTTAGGACTGTGTAGTCTCTCTCGTAGGAGCGTTGTTTTTTTCATACAGCTTCGAGCAGGGCGAGAACCCAGGTTTGCCGGTGTGAGATGCCAGCGTGCTGACAACTGAGCTAAAAGCACAGACAATCTCCTGGATTGCCAGCACTTTTCAAAACTCGCTCAGCCCCGGAGCCTCCCCTTAAGTCGGACTTGGTAACGGTTTTCGTGTGTGCTTGCGCCTTATAACACACGCAGACAATTACAATAAAAACAGTCATGGTGTTTACTGGGCTTCGTGTGAGTGTACACTGATTTAAAAGATAATGTACTTTTCATTGTCTGTGTAATACTACTTTGTTGATAAACAGGGGTGTAATATTAGGCGACTAAGGGCCCGAGATCCAAATAACAAATGAAAAATAAAGTGTGCAAACTATAAAATTGTGTGTACTACAACAGTATTAGTGGGCGTTTTGTGGGTGATTTACTAAGACTGCATGTACATATCATAGCAAGTGCATATGAATTGAAGTG
Source organism: Entelurus aequoreus (assembly GCF_033978785.1). NCBI lineage: Eukaryota > Metazoa > Chordata > Actinopteri > Syngnathiformes > Syngnathidae > Entelurus > Entelurus aequoreus. The sequence goes on from NC_084738.1 coordinate 29,216,744, forward strand.
TATACTGGCTGACACCCTGGAGACACGCGGTTCCCTCCACATGTATGGCAGGCATCCTGTCGTCCAACATAACCTATTTTCAGCACGCTGAAGTTGCACTCTGGGAGGCTCTGCGGTGTTATAGTACCACTGGAATCATCCAGTCGCAAAAAATGCATTTATTTTCATATACAGTATTATAACATTATACATGTCTCATTAAAAAATGCCAGTAGACAAGAAAACAAATCAATTGGATTTGAATAAGCCACCCAGCAGCTGTAAAATTGGAAGATGTTGTTGGTGAATAGACAATATGTCTGATATTTTTATTTGTGACAGTCCAAATATTTTGACAGGCACACACACAAATATATTTTCTCTCTCAACTGTTTGTCTTTGCAGCGCGATCGGCTCTTTTCTCACACCCATTATTCCATAACTGTGCCAGTGTGCACACACATTTTATACGTGCTGAATACAGTATAGACCAGGGGTGGGCAAACTTTTTAGCTCAGGGGTCACATTGACTTTTGGAAATTTGACAGCGAGCACATGATGCATTTCAAAGCATATGATATCTGTTGGAACTAAGAGCAGGCTTTTCAAACATGGGATCTTTTAATAACATTACAAACGGCGTGGCGAAGTTGGTAGAGTGGCCGTGCCAGCAGTCGGAGGGTTGCTGGTTACAGGGGTTCAATCCCCACCTTCTACCATCCTAGTCACGTCCGTTGTGTCCTTGGGCAAGACACTTCACCCTTGCTCCTGATGGGTGCTGGTTAGCGCCTTGCATGGCAGCTCCCGCCATCAGTGTGTGAATGTGTGTGTGAATGGGTGAATGTGGAAATACTGTCAAAGCGCTTTGAGTACCTTGAAGGTCGAAAAGCGCTATACAAGTATAACCCATTTATTTATTATCATTTATATATTTATGTATATGTCCGATCTCTTTTTTAGTGGGAGCAGTGTTGTTGATCACACTTTTTTTCCAGTGCGTCCAAGCCTGGTGTCAGTTTTGTCGTGGCAATTCTCAAAACAGATTTTTGCTCAATTCTGGTATAATATTTGGCAGGCCGGATTAAAGGGACCAACGGGCCGGATGTGGCCCACGGGCCGTAGTCTGCCCACCCATGGTATAGCCGCAGGACAGTTTTAGTCTTGATAAATCACATTGTATGTGCTAAATTATTAATATTTGCATTTTCTTCCTCCCAGTGTTGTGAGCGTTCTGAATCTAATCATATATTGCATATTTTCTGCATATACATGTAGACAAACACCAAATAGATCTCTCTATTTTGCTTGTTTTCCTCTTCACACCAGTTTATTACCTTTGGCAGCTCAGGCCCCAAAGCTTTTGGTGGGAGAAAATGTGCACGACATCAGGTGTTTTTATGTGGACAGACAAAACTTCACCTGTGTGGATGGAGATTTTTTTTAACACTAGAGTGCTGTTTTGAAAATATCCTGTACTATGTCAAACCTGAATACAATATTTTCAAAAACACACATTTTAAAGCAGTCTCGACTCAACCATTATTGAAATAATTGATTAGGACAGTGCCTCTCAATTTTTTTTCTTCTGTTACGTCCCCCTGAGGATGGACAAAATATATTGCGCCCCCCCACACCGTGACTATAAATAGTATAATTTGTCTATAAAATTGTTATAACTATACCTCTGCATAACATTGTAAGCTTATTAACATTAATGGAAACAACACATCGACCTTTCCTCGTCTCCCACCGTGGTTACAGTGAAGCAAAGTGCTACATACACTTCATCGTATTCTGGTACGGCAAAAAAAGCATGTTCCCCGATGTCACACGAGTCCCCCCTGGCATTGCACCATGCCTGGGCCTACCCAAGGGCCCCCCCCACTATTTAAGAAGGACTGGATTAAGAGGACTGTAACAATGCAACCTCATGGTTCGGTATGCACCTCGGGTTATTTTTGGTACAGTAACCGAACAAAATGCAAAACATACAAACTGCTTAGCTGTTTTGTTCAAGTCTTTTAAAATGAAGCTTGAAAATACAATTGCAATCACCTGGCAGGTAATTCTCACTTAAATAAAATCACTCAAAATGTGTACAGAGTAGGAAGTCTGTACCGAGCTTCTAATTTAATACATCTGTGTACCAATTGCATCTGAATAAAAATACGTGTATTTGTTTAACTGCTGCAATTGACAGTTAATGTACAGTAGAAAGGGTATTTACATGACCCCATTTGTCGCGGTTTACCTGACACATGAAACATGACAAATTAAGGGGATGCACTATCCACTTCAGTCCTAAAATGTGTCTTGTGGCAACTTTGACCACAGCGTCAAACGCTATGTAGAGTGGCACTTTCCATCATTTTCAGCAGACTGCATTGCAAAATTATTAACCCCTCTCATCCTGTCACGCCAGATCCACCCAGGAATGGGGCCATATGAATCCCTTCCCTACTGTATGCAAAGGCGGTGTCATATTTAATTTTTATTTTTTTTGTCATTCTTCCAGGTTGCTTCAGGCCATGTCTGTGAATCACAGCGCTCCCTGAGGTGTTTGTGATGTTGTTGTTGTTGTGTGTGAGCCCACCTGTGAGAAGATATGAAAGATGGAGTGAAGTGCGACTTATTTTGGTGCCGTTGCTCCTGGCAGCTTCCTCTCCTCTGCTCACTTGCCAGCGGCAGTCAGTTTAAATAAACTGAGGGTGTCTCCTATTTGTCTGATCTGGACCAGAGCCATTGATCCATCTGGAACAGAACGTCTGTATTGCAACATTGTGCTTAGGATTACTCAGTAGATAGAAGTCACAGAAATGGCTGCAGGGACAGAGCAACTAAACATACACACTGACAGGCTGCTGTCTTTTGTAACCATTTCAATTATTGCCATTTTTGATTCTTCTGCTTCAGGTTCAGTTCAGTTCAGTTCAGTTTCAGTGTATTTCGAACATGCGATTCAATGGAATGCATCACATATTTCCAGTTGTTTCATTAGAGGACATCCGAAAAGGAGTAGGAAGACGCTGAACTTAAGGGGCTTGTAAGGCATTTCTCAAAGTTATAGCTCCTGGGGTAAATGACCTTTTGCCCGTTGTCCAGACGAACCTAAGCTTTTTCTCTGGAGACTGCTCTAGTTGGATAGACACCCTCCAGGAGGTTTTCGTTAACATTTATTTGACTTTAAAGGCCTACTGAAATTATTTTTTTTTAATTTAAACGGGGGTAGCAGATCCATTCTATGTGTCATACTTGATCATTTCGCGATATTGCCATATTTTTGCTGAAAGGATTTAGTAGAGAACATCGACGATAAAGTTCGCAACTTTTGGTCGCTGATAAAAAAAGCCTTGCCTGTACTGGAAGTAGCGTGACGTCACAGGTTGAAGGGCTCCTCACATTTCCCCATTGTTTACACCAGCAGCGAAAGCGATTCGGACCGAGAAAGCGACGATTACCCCATTAATTTGAGCGAAGATGAAAGATTTGTGGATGAGGAACGTGAGAGTGAAGGACTAGAGTGCAGTGCAGGATGTATCTTTTTTCGCTCTGACCGTAACTTAGGTAAAAGGGTTCATTGGATTCCACACTTTCTCCTTTTTCTATTGTGGATCACGGATTTGTATTTTAAACCACCTCGGATACGATATCCTCTTGAAAATGAGAGTCGAGAACGCGAAATGGACATTCACAGTGACTTTTATCTCCACGACAATACATCGGTGAAGCACTTTAGCTACGGAGCTAACGTAATAGCATCATGCTTAAATGCAGATAGAAACAAAAGAAATAAGCCCCTGACTGGAAGGATAGACAGAAGATCAACAATACTACTATCAGGAGACACCGAACCAAACACTGGACCTGTAACCGCACGGTTAATGCTGTGCCGCATGTCGAAGCCTAGCAATGCTGTTGCTAACGATGCCATTTAAGCTAACTTAGCTACAGGACCTCGTCAGAGCTATGATAAAAACATTAGCGCCCCACCTACGCCAGCCCTCATCTGCTCATCAACACTCGTGCTCACCTGCGTTCCAGCGATCGACGGCGCGACGAAGGACTTCACCCGATCATCGATGCGGTTGGCGGCTAGCGTCGGATAGCGCGTCTGCTATCCAACTCAAAGTCCTCCTGGTTGTGTTGCTGCAGCCGGCCGCTAATACACCGATCCCACCTACAGCTTTCTTCTTTGCAGTCTTCATTGTTCATTAAACAAATTGCAAAAGATTCACCAACACAGATGTCCAGAATACTGTGGAATTTTGCGATGAAAACAGAGCTGTTTGTATTGTGATACAATGTGTCCGAATACTTCCGCTTCAACCATTGACGTCACGCGCATACGTCATCATACCCAGACGTTTTCAAGCGGAAGTTTCCCGGGAAATTTAAAATTGCGCTTTATAAGTTAACCCGGCCGTATTGGCATGCGTTGCAATGTTAAGATTTAATCATTGATATATAAACTATCAGACTGCGTGGTCGGTAGTAGTGGGTTTCAATAGGCCTTTAACATCTAGCAGCAAGGGTTGGGGAGCAGACAGAAAGGTGACGCAGGAAGAAAATGTCTGCAAGAAACCATTGATATCAAATATGTGATGCTCTTCTTATTAGGGATTTCCAGATCCTTTTTTGAGCCTGATCCCATACTTAGACTAAAACTTAGACTTCCTTTTATTGTCATTCAAATTTGAACTTTACAGTACAGATAGGAACAACATTTTGTTGCATTAGCTTGTTGTAGTGCAGGATAAAAGAGCAATAAGGTGCAGATATAAATAAATAGATTACTGTACAGATAAATATATTGCACTTTTGCATATGCATCCACGTTTATGGATGTATGTTATATTGTCTTTATATTCCAGCGAGTTAGTCCGTTTTTGGGAGGAATTGAGGGGATTATTATGATGCGTTCAAGAGTCTTATGGCCTGAGGGAAGAAGCTGTTACAGAACCTGGAGGTTCTGCTACGGAGGCTGCGGAACCTCTTTCTAGAGTCCAGCAGTGAAACTTAGACAATAGATTAAAAAACTGAAAATGTTTTACAGAAAGTAATTTAAGTAAACACAATAACACATTTGGAATTTACAAGCATTGTTGTATATCAGATGATGTATTACATTTGTGATATCTAATGCAACATATGATTGTTTCAACCAAGTGAAGTGGCAAGTGCACAATAATGAAACAAAAAGCAAAAACTATGATTAGCTCACATTTATATCATTTGGGTTGGCCCTCAAGGCTTTCCTGTATCCAGAGACTCACTCCCTGAGCTTGTAAACAATAACAAAAACCACCCAATACATTATTTTGTAATATTAACAAGAAAAATATTAATTGAATCACTTTATACAACCAATAATATAGGTATCGGTAGTATCGACATCTGGATTGATCAACCCTACTTTACATTGAAGCTTTAGCGGTTATCTTATTGTGTCGTCCTGCTCGGTCTCTGTGTGTAGCATGCTGAGTCATTCCTTTTCTCCAGTGATAATGGTACGTAATAGAGATGCGCGGATAGGCAATTATTTCATCCGCAACCGCATCACAAAAGTCGTCATCCACCCGCCATCCACCCGAACTAACATTTTATCAAAACCACAACCGCCCGCCACCCACCCGTTGTTATATATCTAATATAGACGATGCAAGGCATTCCTGTTAAAGAAAGGAGACTGATCCAATGCAGCAGAGACATTCAATGCGTGCCAAAAAATACATAGTTAAATGTTGTTACCCACATACGAAAAACGAGCAGCACTCTTTGAAACAGGCAATTATTCATCAGGCACTGCTGCAGCTGTCACGTCAAATTTCTTCCCCCCTACAACCCCCCCCCCCCATTTACTTCCGTGGTCATTGACAGCGATCGATAGCACTTCGGCTTTGACTGCCCGTCGCTGGAAGGATACTTCGTCTTTGACAGCTGCTGAAATCTGAAGAAATCGATTATTGGTTTTTTTTGTACATGCGCGAAACAGGACAGTCGCGTGCGGGTTAAGGACCCCCGTCAACTTTGTGACTTTATTGGACGCAGCCCCGGAAGTAAATGGGGGGAAGACTTTTGTTAGGGGGAAGAAATTTGGCGTGACAGCTGCAGCAGTGCCTGATGAATAATTGCCTGTTTCAAAGAGTGCTGCTCGTTTTTTATATGTGGGTAACAACATTTAACTATGTATTTTTTTTTCTGAATTGGTTCAACCGCCACCCGCCCGAATATATTCAAAATCTATTTTTTTCGTCATGCATCCGCCAGACCCGCGGATTATTCGCGGAGTCCGCGGTTGTGTCCGCAAACCGCGCATCTCTAGTACGTAAAGAAAACTGAGTGAATTTTCCGCCATGGCGGTGAGCGTACGCATCTTAGATGCGGCTTCACACTGTGGATAGACAACACTTTCGTTGCGGCTTGCTCTCAAATTTGAGCTGGTGTTCTGGCAAGACATGCACCATCCTGGAATTCATTCAACTCCTGCATGTTTGTAACAAGGAATATGGAAATGTAATCATTGTCCTCTAATCTCTCACATTAGTACAATCTTTAGCATGTAAACACTGGGATACAGCTGCGGTAAAGATCGGGTGGGCTCACCAGCACAACCAATCACCGATCAGTTCAAAAAGGCAATTATCGGTCTACGACCTGATCCCATGATCAGGATCTCTACTTATTATAGTTCACAATTACTGAAATTACAGTGTTGGCCGAATGATTAATGTAGCACCCTGCTAATTTAGGTCAATTGCTTACAAGTTCACCAATATTGGGTTCATGTAAAAGTGATTTGTTTTTGTGTTGTAATATATAGTGAACTTTAAGATTACATGTTTTTCTATGTTTAAGCAGACCTTGAACATATCATAAATGTGCTATTGTGCATTTGTTAAACCAGGTGTCAATTTGCCAGGATTTTTTCTTCTTCCAGGGCTATGTGATAGATTTTCTTGACTTGAGTTCTAATTTTTTCAATACAATCTGTTAAGATACACAGCACAAGCATGTTCAAAATAAAAGTAGTTTTAACTGAACTTGACCAAAGAATATTCAACTAAAATAGTTAAGCTTAACACAGGCAACGATGGCAAAATGTTTTCTTGTGCAAAGGGGACAGATACAACGGACAGCAGTCATGTGCCTGCTAATAACCAGACAATAAATCCATAATGCAACAACAAGTTTCATATTCCATATGCATAAACAATGAAAGCAGACAACTATGCAAGCTGGGGAACAATGGCCCGTATAAGATTGGGAAGAAATGGGAGAGTGGGAAAGGGTGGAAGACAAATATCTAAGGATTCCAACACTGCACACATTAATAACATTAATAACGTATCTTTATTTTTGTTCTCTTTTCCTTTCCTGCAACAACTGTGATATGTTACAACATTTGTATCATATAGACCAAGGGTGGGCAAACTTTTTGGCTCAGGAGCCACGTTGGCTTTTGACATTTGACAGACGAGCGGGGCGAGCACATGATGCATTTCAAAGCATATCTTATCTGTTGGAACTAAAGAGTAGGCTTCTCAAACATGGGCTATTTTAATCATGTTACATCTATTTTCAAAAATATCATATCAAAAGAAACATAAAAATGGTATTAAAGGGTTAACACTTACATTCTCTTTTACTGGGAGCGGTGTTGTTGATCACCCTTTTTTGCCAGTGCCTTGAAGTCTAGTATCTAGTAAATTTTTGGCGGGCCGGACTAAAGAGACAAACTGGATGTGGCCCGTGGGCTGTAGTTTGCCCACCACTGATATATACAGTGGCTAGTTTAATCCATTTTTATTCCTAATAATGCCAATTGGTATCAACTGGTATTATAAATTGTGTAAAATATTTATCTACAGTGTAAAATCTTTATTTACATAATGGTGATTAGGGACACGCGGTAGAAAATGGATGAATGGATGCAATTGTGATTTATCTTAGCTTGCATGCAGCCCTGTATAAATATGTACGTATATTGTATATCATTGTATACTGTATGAGGATATTTTCACTTGGTTTTTAATTTTATTTTCTATTAACAAACTCCAAAACATATATCAGCCCTCAAACCATGTATTGCAAAGAGAAAATCAAAAATAATAAAGTTGCATGTTTTATTACACACACAACAAATAACACAAAACACAACCAATATACATTTATTTACAACATCCAGTAAGATGTATACAGTACATTTGAACAAATATACATATTTACAAAGAACAAGTTACGTTGCACACTATTTAGACTGTATATAAAACCAGAGTCAGGTAATTGGGCAAAGATGGATGACAATGGGCTCGAGGTAAGTACTGTAAGGGAACTCAAAAGGTAAATGTGTGCCTACTTCCTCATTGTTCTTAGCCAATGCACCAGAACTCACTTTTCTAGCTGTAACCAGAGTACACGCCACACTTACTATTCTCTCACATAAATATACACATAGCAACTTGTTCAATTACTTTGGATGTATTTTTGTACAACACACTTAAATACCAGTGGTGTGCTGTCAGGCCCAGGTTCCTTCTCTGCTGGCCTAACATAACCAGAAATCATGATCATAATTAAAGATAAAATTATGTTTTTATTTACTTTCCCTAAATATCTAAAAGTATTCATATTATCTTCTTGTCATATTATGCTCTTTCCAGTGCTGTTGTTTTTAGTTTTAATTTGTATCCAATCAGAATTCAACTAGCTTATGTTGCCATGCTGAACGAAATCTGCCAAACGCCTTCAGAATTAAATATGCACTGTATGTGAATGGGGACATACAGGTGATAGACAATTGCGATAGCCAATCAGATCACGAGTTGTTGTCTGTAAGGCCTTCTAGCTGGCCTCACGTTGAACGTGACATTTGCGCGTCCTGTGATTGGATACTCACTGGTTTGAGCCACGGCGGTGCTATGCAGATCAGCAGTGCCACACCCGGGTCCGTTAGCGGATTAATTTGAGAACACATACAGTTGATAGACAGTTGCGATAGCCAATCAGATCACAGGTTGTTGACAGTTGCCTATCTAGGTAGCCTGATGTTAACGAGACTGTGATTGGATACTCACTTGTCATTCCAAAGTGAGTATCCAATTACAAGTTACAATTTCAGCAGGAAGCGGGAAGTGTTGACCCACAAAGAAGGAGAACAAAACGTTGATCAGGTGGCAGGAATACATTTGCAAGGCCATTTTCAAGAAGGATATTTAAAGAGAAACTACATCTTGTGAGACGATGTCGGCCAACCCCGGAAGCTAGCTCAGCTTTTCCGGCGATGAAATGGGGAAATGCCCGCCATTTCCGCTCAAAACATCTGACTACGAGGGGTACCACTGGCTTATAAGGCGTCGAATGAGTCCTACACATTGTGAGTTCAAATATTTTATTTCATTATTTTTTCACGTTTATAATGTTTTTTGCTAGTTTAATTTTGACAGTACCACATAAGCTATGTTTTAATTTCTGATGCGGGTTTATTGATTTGTAAATGCGCCAGAAAATAACCCATTTTGTATACTGTTATGGTAAATGGGTTATACTTGTATAGCGCTTTTCTACTTACAAGGTACTCAAAGCACTTTGACACTATTTCCACATTCACCCATTCACACACACATTCACATACTGATGGCGGGAGCTGCCATGCAAGGCCCTAACCATGACCCATCAGGAGCAAGGGTGAAGTGTCGACGGACATGACGAAGATGGTAGAAGGTGGGGATTGAACCAGGAACCCTCAGGTTGCTGACACGGCCACTCTCCTAACAGTGCCACGTCGTCCCCTGTTGAGGTGATTCAATGCACAGTAGTGCGTAAATGTGTTCCTTTATAGTATTTCTCCAGCAATGGTCATGTGGTGACATAAATGATGGTATTTTGAGAGGTAATCATTTAAGTCGGACATCACTGAAGGCCGAGGTGGGAAACGCACGGCCCGCCACTGTTAAATACATATACTGTAGTAGGTTATACTTTTAAAGTGAAAATGGATTCAAATCACGTGAATGGCTTTTAATATACCTTTTAGATACAAATTGTACCACTTTTGTTGCCTTGGTGCAGACACCAGTGTGGGCAAAAGGCCTCAGCTGAGAAAGCCACAAAGTGGCATCAATGCTTTGTGCCTTTTAGTATGCTTGGATGACAATACTACAGTCCAAATGTGGGCAAAATATCCAATAGACGCATGGTATTGTTAATTATGGAGCAATACTAACAAACAGATTACTGCAAAATAAGGTGAAATTAATACACACAAAATGTTTTCCTTTCAATTTACAAGGGATCACTCTGGAAGAAGCGCACTGCGAGGCGGGACAATAAAGTTCAAGTTTCAAGTTTCAAGTTTATTCGTCACATGCAGAGTACACCACAGTGAAATGCTTTTTTCCGTGCTCTTCAGATATTGCGTACAGTGGGATCCAAACACTAGTTGCAGAATCTAATACACTAAATACCAAAAATACAAACATTTGAATTGCTCTGATGTACGTTAATTACAAGACAATAAGTTGCACAATAAGTTACAGTAGTTAAGGTAGAGGTATCAGTACAAGTAGAAGTACAGTAGTCAAATACAGTACCAATATCAAGATCAAATAGTATAACAGTATATACAGTATAGGAAGCAACAAATATTAAGGTGTCTACAGTTCTTTGGCAGTTGAGTAGTGAGCAGTGTTGGGTTGGTTACTGAAAAACAGTAACTAGTTACAGTTACTAGTTACTTTATTTCAAAAGTAACTCAGTTACTAACTCAGTTACTTACACCAAAAAGTAATGCGTTACTGTGAAAAGTAACTATTTAGTTACTTCTTTTTTTATACTTTTTTTTTTTAAGGCTCCCATTAATGCCCTTTTAGCCTTCATTTCAGTACTGTTATTGCACTGGAGAATAATACAATCTGTTGATCAACTTGACATGCATTTGCATCACTGAACTTTGCTAAGCCATGTGGTCTACATACAACACACAAAGACAAATATATGTTTCAAAGGGCCAATTTGTTTCAGGCCAGAACCAATTGACAAGACTATTTTAAATAGCTGCACATACATAAGTAACAAACAGCATAATAACAACATAGCTGTAAACCTGGCTTCACCCAAGGAAGGCACACATGACATACACAAAGCCTAACCAGGCATTTTTTTCTCTCAAGGAATTCGGAAATAAAATCATGTCTTCATGAGATCAACACTGTACTGACGCCCAGAACACTCTACACATTTCCCCAGTTTTAGTTTAGAGATAAGGAACGATTGGCCTGGCCCACTAGGATCCCTCTTTATGTTTGTGAACTTTATAGTCTATACATTTAGAGTGATGTGATAATCAAAAATCTAGAAGTCTAGAATGAAAGAGTATATAAGATAATTGACATAGAGTGTGTACCTTCAGTGATGAATGATGAGCAGAGGCAGAGTTTGGAGTGTTTTCTTTAGCTCGCTTTCCATGTTTATTTGCTCACTGTCCAGGTACTTGGAACATGTTTTCCGTGCCATTTGCTGTTTGACGCCGGTATCATGCTAATTAGCTGCCTAAAAGCGGGTGACTCCACTGTAAAAATAGCCTGCATGTCTTCTAGCACATACGCTGCAATGGCTCTATCAATGTTGACCTGGCTAGCAGTGCCTCCATTAAAATCCTTAAGTGGAGCTGAAGTGGCATCGGAGTCTGTGTCTCTCTTTATTAGCTTCGTCGAAGTATGTTGCTTATGTAGCTGTTTCAGCAGATTTGAATTGCTGTTTTGGACAGTATTCCCGGGCGTGGTCACTGCTGCTGCTCACTGCTCCCCTCACCTCCCAGGGGGTGATCAAGGGTGATGGGTCAAATGCAGAGAATAATTTCGCCACATCTAGTGTGTGTGACAATCATTGGCACTTTAACTTTAACTTTAAGTAGATGGGATCTTTGATAACTTTAAGTAGATGGGATCTTTGTTCCAAGACACAACTTACATTTAACAAAAATGTTCTTTTGTTTGTGCTCGACAAAAGAAAAGTATTGAGAATGTCTCCATGTTAAGAAACTCGACTTCTGGCTTCGCCATGATGTCTTGTTAGTTGTTATGAGAGTAGCGTATGTGTGTGTGTGTGGCCCTTTAAGAAATGACAGCATGTGAGGTGAGTGACGTCAGAGAGTGAGTGGGCGAGAGAGGTGAGCGACCGGCAACAGTGAGTGCGTGCAGGTGCTCTAGCTTGGTGCATGGCTGCATGCAAGACACCAATAAAGTCACAAAGTTGCAACAAACTGCCGGCCTCGTCATTCACCCTCGAGTCCGGAGCTGTAAAGACCCACTGCCGGGTAAAGTGAAGGTTGTTAGCCCCGACGTACATAGGCCCTGGAGGAACGTCTCCCCTGCGCTCTTCGACTACGGTATGGGAGCCCCACCCACACAAAGTACGCCTTCTATTTTCTTGTGACACAGAAGGACGACACTGCAGCGCTGCAATAAAACACACTCAGATCTTCTGTTTCTAGCCGATACTACATAAAAAATAACGTAAAAAAACGCAGTAACGCATCATGTAGTAACGGTAACTGAGTTACTGAATATAAAAAATTCAGAATTTTACTCCAAAACATTTAAGTTTAATAATGTAAGGAGAAAGTTTGCAATTAATTTAACAAGTGAATGTCTGGAGTAAATAGCCGGTGCTCTGTTACAAAGACGAGATGGCGCCCAAGGCTGATTATAGCGAAAAAGTCAATCGACACTCTGATCGAGGAAGTTGCTACGATCAAGGAGCAGCAGAAAACCATCATGTCCCTTGTTGTGCAGCTGGATCAGATGAGGGCTGACAATTTGGAGAAAGACAAGAAAATCGCAATTCTGGAGAACAGAGTTGGTGATATTGAGCAGTACACAAGGATCAATGATGTGATCATCACCGGACTTAGGATCATGAGCAGTAGCCCCAGCGAATGGAAGGGAGCCGGCGGAGTTGGATGTTATTTCGATGGAGCGACAGGTAGCGGTCTTCATGCAGTCCAAGGACATACAACTGGACTGTAACAGCATCGAAGCATGTCACCTTTTGCCCAGGAGAGTAACAAACGACAAGCCGAGCGTAGTTCTGAGATTTGTCAACAGAAAGCACAAGATCGCGTTGCTAAAACAGGGAAGAAAGCTAAAAGGAACAAACGTATACATGAACAACCATTTGACCAAACGAAATGCTGATATAGCCCGAAAAGCACGCCAAATGAGGAGAGAGAAGAACATTCTACAAACTTGGACTGCGAACTGTAAAGTATTCATCAAACTCAACGGCACTCCGGAGAACGCCAAAGTGCTGCTGATTAGAAACATCGAAGATCTGAACGAATATGACGTATGAACTGGAATGTAAGGTAAAAGCGATTAAACACTATCATGACACACATTGACAATACGCAAGATGCTACTGTTGACACTAGCCACATAATTCAGTGGGTAAGTGAATATGACAATGTACAGTTGAAAGCATCTCAATACACTGAGCACCACCTACAAGACTTGGAACATGATATAGACCCGGACAATAATTTCCTCCTCAATATCAATGAGAACTGCTGCTACTACACCAATGAACAGTACAACCAGAATATTATTACTAAAGGCAAATTGTCCATTATCCATTTCAATAGTAGAAGCCTAAACAGGAATTTCAAGGACATCAAGGACTATTTACACACCATTTCACAACCATTTAACATAATTGCAGTATCTGAAACTTGGATTAACAGTGAAAAAGTGACAGATTTTGAACTGGATGGTTATGATTTTATTAATATGAATAGACAAAACAAGGGGGTGGAGGGGTGGCAATCTATGTGGATAACACCTTGAGATTCAAACGTCTGGATGATATGACAACTGTGGTTGATAACCTACTTGAATGTCTAACAGTTGAAATTTGTATGGAAAAAAGTAGAAATGTCATTATTAGTTGTATATACAGATCGCCAGGTACAAGCATTGAACGTTTTACAGATTGGATGGAATGCCTGTTTTCAAAGGAGAGTAACGTTAGTAAAGCTGTCTTCATTTGTGGGGACTTTAATATTGACATGTTAAATCCCAGTAAAACTAAAGATATAGATAATTTCATTGACACAATGTACAGTATGAGTCTATATCCCAAAATCACCAGACCCAGTCGAATTACGTCTCACTCTGCCACTCTAATCGACAACATATTCACTAATGATATTGAGAATAAGACCGTAAGTGGGCTATTGATCAAAGATATCACTGACCACCTCCCAATTTTTCTGGTATTTAATGGAAACTACAGGACAAAAAAACTAGAAAAGCCAACCCAACACAGAAGAACGAGATCAGAGGAATCCATTAGTTCATTTAAACATGATTTACTGGAGCAGAATTGGGATGTAATTTATGAAAATGGTGATGTTAATAGTGCTTACAATATATTCTTGAGAATATTTAGGTCATTATATGATAAAAATTGCCCAATAAAAGAATGTACCAGTAGAAGAAAATATACCAATTGTCCTTGGATCACAAAGGGATTGCAAAATGCTTGCAAAAAGAAAAACACTCTTTACAGGGAATTTATAAGATTGAAAACAAAAGAAGCAGAAAATAAATATAAAAAAATATAAAAACAAATTAACTCATATTATAAGGTCAAATAAGAGAGATTATTATAAGAAATTACTAGATGATAATAAAAACAATATCAAAGGAATATGGAATTTATTAAACAGTATTATAAGAAACAGTACCTCTTCAAATAACTATCCAACGTATTTCACAAATGATGGTAAAGAAAATGATAATATTGAAGATGTGGCTAATGCCTTCAATAAATTCTTTGTAAGTATTGGACCTGAACTTGCAGAAAAAATCCCAGATCCACGGACAACTGGTAAAAATATGGAGGGATTGTTGGAGAGAAATCCCAATTCTATGTTTTTAAATGCAGTGGGTGAAGAAGAAGTGTTGGATATTGTAAACAAATGTAAAAACAAAATGTCCACTGACTCCAATGACATTAGTATGGCATTGGTGAAAAAGGTCATTACAGGGATATCAAAACCATTAACATATATCTGTAATTTCCAAATGAAATGAAAATAGCTAAAGTTATACCTCTGTTTAAAACTGGGAGCAAACACCACTTCACAAACTATAGACCCGTCTCTTTACTTCCACAATTCTCTAAAATATTAGAAAAACTATTCAATAACAGGTTAGATGCATTTATAGAAAAACATAAATTACTCTCTGACTGTCAATATGGGTTTAGATCAAACAGATCTACATCAATGGCAATAGTTGAAATAATAGAGGAAATCACAAATGCCATAGAAAAGAAACAATATGCAATGGGAATATTTATTGATCTAAAAAAAGCATTTGACACAATTAACCATGATATATTAATCAATAAAGTGGAAAAGTATGGAATTAGGGGAGTTGTATTAGATTGGCTTAAAAGTTACTTAAATAAGAGACAACAGTTTGTGAAGTTGGGGGATTGCTGTTCATCATGTTTGGATATTGCTTGTGGTGTCCCCCAGGGGTCAGTGTTGGGGCCAAAACTGTTCATCCTGTATATCAATGATACTGTATATGTAAAGTGTCTACATTATTGAAATTAGTGTTATTTGCTGATGACACTGATATTTTTTGTTCAGGGGATGACTTAAATCAATTGCAGGAAGTCATTATGGAAGAAATAAGTAAACTAAAAACTTGGTTTGACTAAAATAAATTGTCATTAAACCTGACTAAGACTAAGTTAATGCTGTTTGGAAAGAGGACACGTGAAACAAGGGTGCAGATACAAATAGATGGGGTGGATATTGAAAGGGTTTTTGAAATAAAATTCCTTGGAGTTACAATTGACGATCAAATTAACTGGAAATCACTTATAAAACATGTACAATATAAGCTGTCAAGAAGCATCTCAGTAATAAATAAAGCAAAGCAGGTTCTGGATCACAAATCACTCCACATTCTTTACTGTTCATTAGTTTTACCATATTCAACCTACTGTGTGGAAGTCTAGGGGAATAATTATAAAAGCTCATTAAATTCAATGACTATACTTCAGAAAAGAGCTGTACGGATCATCAACAAGGTTGGATATCTGGACCATACTCACTCACTATTCTTACAGTCAAAAATATTGAAATTTAATGATATTATTTTGTATCAAACTGCACAAATAATGTATAAAGCCAAAATAAATAAACTCCCAGGAAGCATTCAAAAATTGTTCAGCACACGAGAGGGCGGTTATAATTTAAGGGGGAATTTGAATTTCAAAATGCTTAGTTATAGAACGACCATTAAAAGTTTTTGTATTTCAATTTGTGGAGTGAAATTATGGAATGGTTTGAATGATGAGTTAAAGCAATGTCCAAACATAAACCAGTTTAAAAAGAGGTATAGGTACATGGTATTCCAGAGGTACAGAGATGAAGAAGGGCTTTGATATTGGGTTGTTTGTGTTACAAAAGAGTGTGGGGCAGCCCATTGAGGCAGTGGTGTTGTTGTGGTGGCAAGATACCATTTCCATGATCACTAGTGGTAATGATGTGGCTATGTATGTGTGTAGTGCGCATATGTATGTATATATCTATGATGTATGTACAGTATATATAAGTTCATTAAGTTTGTACATTGAGTGAATAGGTAGTTCTAGCTCAGAGTAATTTATGATTTAAAGAAAAGGGGTGGGATTAAATAAGTGTAAACTTCTTCTCACTCCTTTTCAAATATGTAAAAAAAAAAGGAAAAAAGAAAAAGAAAGTCCAATGCTCATTTGTTTTTGTTTTTTATTCTCCATTGTTTTCATTTTGTTATAATGGCTGTTAAGGCTATAGCACTGTATTGGATCAGGCTTGCTCTTGTTTTTATGCATATTTGAAATAAAAATATATCAATCAATCAATCAATCAATCTATCATCAATCAAAAAATAACGTGCTAGATTACTAGTTACCGCCAAAACTAACGGCGTTACAGTAACGCATTACTTTGTAACGCATTAGTCCCAACACTGGTAGTGACAGTAGTATGAACAAAGGTAATGGAACAGTATGACTTCTTTATACTCTTGTTTTTACATTATTTACAGTCATTGAATGAACAGTATTGTAGTCCGGTAATTACGGTGGTAATTAAAGTGATTCTTGTACGTGCGGTTTTTTGCAATTGTGATAAAGTGTAAATCAGCGATGCAGTTGAGCAGGGGGGGGGGTGGTGAGGGTGGGGGGGGGGGGGACGTCTGGGGGGAGGTGGGGGGGGGACTGGAGCCTATCTCAGCTGCATTATGTAGATCCCAAATACACCACAGCAGGTACTAATAGGTAAGACAAGATGGTTTTGCATAATTGGGCCCACAAATGGCCAATTTTGAAAAATAAATATCTCCCCGACCGTGTTCAAAAAAGCTGAGCATCATTATCTTTACAAAGGCAGAGTTGATATGACTGGTATTAGACCCCACATGTTGCAGGCACCCAAGAGACCATCCCAAAAAGTGTGACATGCAATGTTAATACCTCCTTAGAAGCTCAAATGGTAATTGTGTTTTCAAAATGCTCTCACATAATTTCACAAATCAAATAAAGACAATCATTAGTGTCATCTGTTGGAGGGCGATTTGTCCTTGTGTTGGAATAATTTTACTACATCCATTCATAAAACAAATCTCATTTTATTGAGCGTATGCTTCGCCACAACCCTTCTGCCGTGATGCCTCGTGTTACGAAAGAGACTTAACGAAGCAAATCATATTGATGAATTTGGTGGTGAGTGATGTCATGTCTAACTGTGGATGATGCTCACTGTTGTCTAATAAATGTGTTTAGGATGCCTTAAACACCATAGTAACTTATTTAATCATTTGCACATCACAATAAAAAATGTAACTGTTTTCCCACAATTTAATGAGAATAACAATGTAAATGTAACCCCACAATGACTTACTGTTAATGATTACATTCTGCTTTGTTTTTTATCTATACTGCAACTTTCAGTTTTAGATGGGCTTATTGGATTGATTGTAGAAGGAGACGTGCATCCGTGGACTTCCTGTATTGTAGGTTGGAGTATTCCCAGGGTGACACGCGTGCACATGAATGCACAGAGTCAAATGTGGGAGCGTTATGGTCAAGCAGCTGAAAGGCCCACTGAGATTTCCTCTTGGGAAAATCTACTTTCATTCGTGGGAGTGTGTGTGTGTGTGTGCGTGCGTTTAACATCAGACAGATGTGCCTCCCTAGGACAAATTGTGTGTGATGGTTACGGAGTAACTTTACAAAAGAAATACTGTAGATTGATTCCATATTTATGTTGTATACCCCCCCAATTTTGATCAAATCAATTTAAGTACTGATGTCATGGAAAGTTGCTACATGTGGAGCACACTGCAGGGTAAAGCTACACATTGGCCACTTAGTAAATACCTTGACATACACTATATTGGCAAAATTATTTGGCCACCTGCCTTGACTCACATATAAACTTGAAGTGCCATCCCATTCCTAACCCATAGGGTTCAATATGATGTCGGTCCACCTTTTGCAGCTATTACAGTTTCAACTCTTCTGGGAAGGCTGTCCACAAGGTTGCGGAGTGTGTTTATTGGAATTTTCCACCATTCTTCCAAAAGCGCATTGGGGAGGTCACACACGGATGTTGGTGGAGAAGGCCTGGCTCTCAGTCTCCGTTGTAATTCATCCCAAATGTGTTCTATTGGGTTCAGGTCAGGACTCTGTGCAGGCCAGTCAAGTTCATCCACACCAGACTGTCATCCATGTCTTTATGGACCTTGCTTTGTGCACAGGTGCACAGTCATGTTGGAAGAGTAATGGGCCCGCTCCAAACTGTTCCCACAAGGTTGGGAGCATGGAATTGTCCAAAATGTTTTGGTATCCTGGAGCATTCAAAGTTCCTTTCACTGGAACTAAGGGGCCAAGCCCAACTCCTAAAAAACAACCTCACAACATAATTCCTCCTCCACCAAATTTCACACTCGGCACAATGCAGTTCGAAATGTACCGTTCTCCTGGCAACCTCCAAACCCAGATCCGTCCATCAGATTGCCAGATGGAAAAGCGTGATTCATTACTCCAGAGAACGCATCTTTACTGCTCTAGAGTCCAGTGGCGACGTGCTACACCACTGCATCCAACACTTTGCATTGGACTTGGTGATGTATGGCTTGGACGCAGCTGTGGACTACCACTTAGTGGCTGAGTTGCTGTTGTTCCCAAACTCTTCAATTTTCCTATAATAAAGACGACAGTTGACTTTGGAATATTTAGGTGCGAGGAAATTTCACGACTGGATTTGTTGCACAGGTGGCATCCTATGACAGTTCCACACTGGAAATCACTGAGCTCCTGAGAGCGGCCCATTCTTTCACAAATCTTTGCAGAAACAGTCTCCAAGAGATTCAAGATTCAAGATTCAAGATTGTTTATTGTCATATGCACAGTTAAACAGACAGTTTGCCGTACAATGAAAATCTTACTTTGCTAGTCCACCCTTCAACAAGTCACACTGTACTTAGCTAAAAATAAAAATACAAATAAAAATGTATATACAAGGCACAGTAAGTAACATAACATTATTACACCTTCTGATTGACAGTCAACAGTATAAATATGGAGGTGACCTTGGGTCACAGCAGCAGTTAAACTGTCTTTAGTGATCAAAGGTGAAAAGTGTCTACAGTGATGGTTCACAGTTTGGGGGTGGTCATGGTAGATGTCTTTTGTTCAAAAAGATAAAAGTAAAACGGGGGGCTGGAGCTAGCATTCACAAGTTAGCATTCACAAGCCTGATAGCCTGTGGGTAGAAACTGTTTGTCAGTCTCGTAGTACTGGATTTCAGGCTCCTTTATCGTCTGCCTGATGGTAGGAGGCTGAAGAGACTGTGCTGGGGGTGTGTACTGTCCTTTATGATGTTATGTGCTCTCCTGGTGGCCCTGGTAAGTGCTTGATTTTATACACCTGTGGCCGGGCCAAGTGATTAGGACACCTGATTCTGATAATTTGTATGGGTTACTTTTGGCAATATAGAGTATGTATATATATGACCTATCTTTCACAAGTTCCATTAATAGTTAGTAATAAGTCACCTGTTGTGTAGGTAGTTTGCTGTGAACCACCATCTTGTCTGTCTGCTGAATTGACCACAAGCTTGAATATAAAGTTGTCTGGTATAGTTCCCCAGTATAGCAGTTCGTCCAATCAATGTGACCTGTGTCCACATTGCCATAAAATCAAGTACAACACGATTATTTCAGTCAAAATTGGTTCATTTTTATACTATTTTAGTTTTTGGGTTTAGATGTCTTACTAAGTACTATAGTAAAACACTTTAAAATCAAGCCACCTAATGCAGGGGTGTCAAGCTTGGTTTTAGTATAGACCACATTGCAGTTGTGGCTGCCCTTGAGGGCTGCTTGGAATAGTAAATATTTATGAATATAAATGTATCATTTGCATAGGCAATTGTGTTTGATTATTATTATTTTTATTTATTACCAACTATAACTTGCTTTGAAATCGTAAGTCAAGGTGTCAAGTAGATATTTATGTATTTATTTTTGATTACCTAAATAAAATTCTTGGATTATTGTTGCATGCACATTTGATATTAAGGTTTAGAATATTCACATCCAAATCGCGATTTTCATTTATTCCAGTTCTAAAGTGATACATAATTTTTGAAAATCGATTAAAAAATATATAGACATTTTGCGGGTCAAATATGTTTTTCTTTAAAGGTGCCATATGTAATAATTTTATGTCAAGTCATCATTAAATGGCCCTGATATGTCAAAAGGCATTAATAAATCATGTTTTTTCGAATACCTTTATAACTGATAACGGTAGTTTAGCCGGGATATGCTCATTTCAAAATTAGAATTACAGCCCCGAAATATTGTTATTGTTTTAATTTCGATGCCCCACCCTCCACCGTTTGACCAATTAGAAAGTCAGTGAGTGTGTCACATCCAGGTTGCCAGTTACGCACCGCCATCTTTGTGGAGCTACTGCCACTGGTAAAGTTAATAAACATGTCAGATCTTAGTAAATCTAAAAGGCGTCGTTAACCCTGTTAATAAATTACATTTTGTCTTAATATTATTATCATTTACTATTACTATGTTATTAACATAGGTGGGTGGAGTAACCAAAAAATTTACTCAAATGAGAGTATTGTTACTTTATAGTAATATGATTCAAATAAAAGTAAAAAGTAGTCATAAAAATAATTACTTGAGTAAAAGTAAGCATTCCGGAAAAAAAAGAAACAAACTACTTAAGTATTGAGTAACTTGTGAATAACTTCTGATTTATTTTGTAGATATTTTCAATGGTACTTGGACTGCAAGCATAGATAGAGTGTGTGTGTGTGTGTGTGTGTGTGTGCGTGTGTGTGTCTGTGTGTGTGTAAAACATAAAAAACCATCTACAACTTACTGCAATTTGTTTTCTCTACATGGAGGGGGAGTTCCTGTTGAACCAAATTTGAAGTGTGTGTAAACATTTGTGAACATTTCCTCTGACACAAATAACAGTGCATGATATAAATGTCATTTTTCCTAGTTTCTAAGTAAACATTGAAGAGTTGTAATACTTTGTCTGATGTCATGTCACTTTTTACAGTCAGTATGTTAGTGTGATATGTAATTATTAATCTAGAAATTCACTTTCTTCTATTTTCACACCTACACAGTCCTAGTTTCCATTGATGGGCAAGCTACTTGCAAAATGTAACTAAGTTACTAGTTACTCTGAATTAAATGTAGCTAAGCAACAGGTGAAGCTATCCCCACAAAATTGCAGCAAGCTACGCTACAAGCGACACGGCAAAAGTAGCTTACTACATCAACACTGCATATATATACATATATATCTCAAGTTAATGCATGACTTTCCACTAAACAAATAGGCAGAGATCCAATGCTCCTTTTGATTGTTTATCACAATAAACACAAACTGGAAACATGCCTTCTTTTTAACATTGATTTTAACTTGCAAAGTTGTAACATCATATGTAAACCAACCAATAGTCATTGAGTTTTTTCTATATTTTTTCTTTGTCCCCTGGATCCCCGGCAGAGACAAGCAGTGATGGATGAATGGATTTGCAGTCCATCTTCTCTCTTTGTAGCTTGTAGCTTTTATTGACGCTACATCGCTAGCTAAGCTACACCAATCGCTACTGGTTCAAAAAGTAGCGACGCTACCTCCAGGCTACTGGGAAATGTAGTTAAGCTACGTAGCATCGCTACTTGTAGCTTGTTACCGCCCATCACTGCTAGTTTCCATGCTCCATCTCTCATGTGACTGTTGTATCACACACCTCTTGTATCCTAGAGGGCTATTGTGGTCATTTTAGCTCAGAGCCGAGAGAATATTGCCAACTAAACAATAGTATTTCTGGTCTAGGCATCCTCGTTTGGACACAAGGATTACTCGGCAGTGCGGCTGGATCTAAGGAGACGTCGGAGACACTGAACCAAAAGTTGCTTTATTACAAGCGAGCGTCATTATACAGAACTGCAGTTCCTGGAGGATGTCAAGTCAAAAAAATTAGGCTCTCCTAACATGGAGAAGCTAAACCATCAGTTTTATATTCCTCCTTCCTGTCTCTGTGTGTGTGCTAAGTCAGGAGAGCGCAACCTGACCATAAAAGGAGATGTTTGTGTGTAAGTGTCTGAAAAACAACTGCTTTATGTCATAACTTAAATGTTGGCGTTGAGCTAAACATGTAGTCTCTTCTCAAGGATAGGGTTATCCCTTTTGCATTCCGCAGTCACAAATAGGGCCTCTTTCCTAGTGATCCAATCCACCTGTGAATGTCAAACTAAGAGGCCTTATTTTATTATGTGCTCAAACTGAAATACCACTATTTACTTAAACTTGGTGGTTTGCTTTCTCCAAGGTGAATATAAACCATCACCATATGCAAAACATCCATCCATTTATCCATCCATCCGTTTTCTACCGCTTGTCCCTTACGGGGTCGCGAGGGGTGCTGGAGCCTATCCCAGCTGCACACGGGCAGAAGGCGGGGTACAACCTGGACAAGTCGCCACCTCATCGCAGGGCCAACACAGATAGACAGACAAAATTCACACTCACATTCACACACTAGAGACCATTTAGTGTTGCCAATCAACCTATCCCCAGGTGCATGTCTTTGGAGGTGGGAGGAAGCCAGAGTACCCGGAAGGGAACCCACGCATAATATGAGTTAATTAATTCACTTCACTACAATTGATGTGCGCGGCTATGTCCAGGTGCATGCAATTGCTTACGTTCCGACGTTAGTTTTTCTGACAAAATAAATCATAATAGTATGTCTAAATATAGTTCTTAAACGCCAGCTCATAAACTTACAATAAAAAATGCTTTTATGTTGTCAAAATATAATTATGCGTCCATATTTGATGCAATCCGCTGTATACATTTATGCATTGTTTAGTGACCAGCAGGCACCCTAACACGCACTGGACAGCGCAATAAACATAAATAAAATATACAAAACGACCAAAAAAAAGTATTACCCTCATTTTGCCAAAATCCTCATTAGGTTGGAACCAGCAATCAGGGATAAATTGTGACTTTTGTGTGAAGAATATCAACTGTGGTGGCTGCCTCTAATGTATTTGTAATCACTGTGTGTATCACTCATTATGTATTATTCTAAATATTTTTTTTTTTGTAACATGGTAAGTGAATTAGTGTGCTTTGGTACTTATTTCCCCAATGTTTTTTGTCAAACCATTCCTAAAATGTATTACTGTTATTATTTGAATTAGCTTCAAACAAAAAAACACAAGGGTTGTTTCGTATGTTTACCTAGCAGAAGAGACACTGTAGTGTTTGGCTCTGCAGTGTCGATGGAGGACCTTCACTTCCCATACTTGTTTTCTTTCCAGGTTGTGGGGAAAGCGATGTAAAAGCTTTCCACAATTCTCACGAGTGGAGCAGCCCATGCTGCACGACAGCACATTTTTACACGTCAAAAAACTAACAAGGAACTACTGCAAATGTAAGTTAGTAGCAGTCATGGCGCCCTGTAGTCACATAAGTGCCTTTTGACAGATCATCGTGGAGATTGCCTTAAATCCATGGTTGGCCATACTCTCTCAATACACGACTCTGTTTCAGCTTGTTTGGAGTCTTCTTTAAGAACATTGTGACACTTATTAAACAAGTAGGTTGTTTTTATTTTATTATATACTTTAAAAAAAAACAACTTATTTCAGCTTCTGTGTCTTTACTTTGGGTTTGTTGGGGTAAACTGTCAGTTCCTCCCACCACTTGTCAGGCCTGGATCAGAAATAAGACTCAGATGCAGAGTGGAGAACAATCAAGCAGGGTTTTATTTTGAAATGATCACTTTTCAACTCTTGAGTCAGGGCAATAAAACGACGGCTATGAATTCTGGCAACTGGGGGATAAGGTTTCACTAAAGGGGAAAAACTGAAAATTCCTAATGGAGGAAACAAAAATATCAATCTCTAACTACACCAGCAAAGAATATAACTATGGAATTCAAACAACAAAAAATGCTCCCGAAGGAGGGAAAAACAATGGGTTATAAAACTTCTATACTGTTTCTGGTCTTGCAAAATGATTAACAAAAAATCCCTCAAAAATGAGGAAAAGAAAAAACTGTAAAAATAAACTGAATTCACCACTTAAACTTGAAAACTTTACCAACAAAAAATCACTCTGCTTAAGAGGAGAAAATTAAAACTCAAAATACCAACTTGAAAATTCAGGATCCGGATGAATCAAAACAAGAAGATACAAGGCTTGGGCATGAGCCTGGAGATGCACGATACAACGAGACATTCTGGCACAGAACAAAGGAAGACACGGACTATAAGACGCGTGGGGGTAATGGGGAACAGGTGGAAACAATCAGGGATCAGGGATGACGTCAGACTGATGACACAAGAGGAAGGGCAAGTGACCTGAAACGAGAGGATAGTTACTTTTCAAAGTAAAACATGAAATTCACAAGACAAAAAAACCAAGACAAGACATCTCTCACCGCGGTGTGACACCACTGGCTTGTAGTATGCCATGCTCTGTTTGATTGGTGAAATAGAAGCAAACGTTTCAAGTGCTGACATTGGATTGGTGGAACAGAGTCATGTGTCAGTTTTCGCTGGAAAAAGGCCTCGCTGACGAACCAAATGAATACATCTTTTCAAGCAGTGATCAATAGTTTATATGTAATATTAAAAAAATACATGTAGCAATCAGAATGAAACTCACTAACAGAGTAAAAGCTTTTCTTCTTCACAAAAATGCTGAATTAAAAGTAAAAAGTATGTTGGATTAAAACTACTCTGACAAGTACAATGTATCCAAATAGTTACTTAAGTAAATGCAACATTTACCCACCTATGGTTATTAGCTACTAAAACCTCAATTTTTGTTATTCTACCGCATGCTAGTGGCAAAACACCTCACGCTGTACTTGTGTGTTTGACGGGCCAGCTGCGCCCGCAAGGAGTCTTGACCCACGCAAACCCCCCTGACGGCGCAGTGATGGAGTTTTTCCACCCGTCTCTGTCAGCCTTCTGCGGCTCATTACAGTGAAGCCACAGTGCGCACTGCTGCCAAGGACCCCGGGAAGCTGTGTTTATCTACAGAAGATTGAGACAGATTGAATATGTAAAGCAAGCAGCAAGTGCAATCCCATCACACTGATTGCTTTAGACCAGCTGAGAGTCTGAGATTGATTCTTGCAATGGTCTCTAACGGTTGTTGCAGAGGGCCAGCAGTGCCTATGATTGTGTGTGGCTCTGATTCATTCGCATTACAGACCCTATTTTCATGACCACTTAATGTGGACCATTACAACACATCCCAGGGACAGGGTTGCAGGTCCACTTTTTAATGATATACTATGGAAGCTAGCCAAGGGAGTTGAGGTCAAAGGTGAAATCAGTCACACTCATCACGCAACCCTGCCGGAGTGTGTGAAAAACCATAAAAAGGCTTAAATTGACGCGCTAAGATGCTTTATCTTGCCACTTGTATCCTTTAGGAGGCACGTCAATGGATTGCGGTGTGCATTTGTTATTGTGGTAAACCACATTACACCACTGGTTGCAACTGACTTATGTCATCTTGCTTTTTTACTGGAGGCTGCTACTGCAGCATGATATGATCAAAGTCATATGAATGGCAAGGATGTTTAATGTTTGGTCATAGTTTATTTGTTTCAGACGTAATGCTTGACGAGTTACATTTTGGGACATCACATGTTTACACTTGCACAATTCCATATGTCTGAAAGGAGTAGGAAGAAGCTAAGATTATTCAAGCCTAGCCCTTCTCATAAACGGATAATTTATAAACACCCTTGGCCTGATCTACCAAGATCCAAACAACAAGTGTTAAATAGTATGTGCAAATTTCAAAATTGTGTGATCTATTAGTGGGCGTGTTACGTGTGATCTGCTACGACTGCGTGTACAACTGATAACAAGTGCAAAAATGTACTACCGGCATTATGTTGGTTGATTGAAGTTTGTTTCGGACATGAATACAGTTTCAGTATCTATTACACCGGCTGGGATAAGCTCCAGCGCCCCCCGCAAGCCCTGATAGGGACAAGCGTTAGAAAATGGATGGATGGATGTCTGTTTTACATATGTTTATTTTTCTTTACAACATGTTCAAAAATGAGTAAGAAGCAAAGCTTATTTAATCAGACCCCTTTTCCATTTCTTAGCAATTGCTAAAACATTTGTTCACTTCATGTTTTTAATGTGTACACTCATCAATTCACTCTTGAAACAATTGTTCTCTTTATAAATAATTAAATCAGTTGTGATTATCCTAATGAGATTAATAATAAAGATTAATAAAGTAATACTTTTTTTTCAATAGTTCAAGACATATAGCATAATTCTTCTTCTTTGTACTTTCTAAACACTTTTAGTTTGAACAGTTTCTTAAACTGCATCATATTAGTACATTGTTTCACTTCTTTGCTTAATCTATTTCATAATTTCATTCCACATACTGATATGCTAAAGGTCTTAAATGTTGTAGGTGAATACTAATGTTTTAAACAAAATTTTTCTCTCGGCTTAAATTTTTTTCTTTTGTTGAGGAGATTTGTGGCACATTCTTGGTTAGCAGGTTATAGTTTGCTTTGTACATAATTTTAGCTGTCCGCAAAAGCACTTGGTAATTGAATTTCGATATTTTTTTATTCAATAAAAAAAAGCCTTGTTAATTCTCTATATACAACATTATGTATTATTCTAACTGGTCTTTTTTTGTAACATAATTAGTGATTGAAGTGTAAAGAGTTTTCATGTGCCCATAGAAACTCTTCCCTCTACATTTGTTATTAAGCTGTCCAACCTGTGTGTGGTGTTGTTGAACAAACAACACACATCTATAATCTGTAACACCTTTTCTGCAATATCGAATTGCAAACTATGTAGACTTAAAACTATTTCTAACGTGCTGCGGGGATGCTCTGCAGGGAGGCGGTGGACCATCACAACACAAAATTCATGCATCTGGAATGATCCGCCACAAGAAAATGCATATTGCAAGATGTTTTTTCATAAATGAAAAAAATTAAAGGCATTTAAAAAACCGCCAGCAAACACCAAAACGCAACAACTGAATTTGTTTTAACCAGCCTCTTAACCAGACCTGGGCAAAATACGACCAGCAGGCCGCATACAGCCCATTAAAATGTTCAATGTGCAGTGCTGTTTTCAAATTAACGTAAGTCTTGAACTGTAGAAAGCATTTCAATGGTTGGAATCTGCGCTTTTGAGTGATATATGGGTTATTACAATCGATCAAGGAGGTGGTCTTGGAAGTAAAAGTTGAGCGATGTTCATATGTTACCCTTATTCAGTGTTTTTTTGTTCATATTCAATATTGTAAATCCCACATTCTTTATTTTCATGTGCATTCTGGGTGTTTCATTCAGTAAAATATTTTTAAAATTCTATGCTGTTTTTTGAGGTGGTCTGTCTTAATGTTTTTAACATTCAATCAGACATTATTGTGTGAGTTCAGCATGGAGATAGCTGTTGGGAAGAGGCTGTTCCTGAACCTGGTGGTTCTTGTTTGCAGACTCCTGTAGCGCCTACTAGAAGAGAGGAGAGCATCAAGTCTGTGTTCTGGGTGGTAGGAGTCCTTTATGATGTTGGTGGCCCTTCTGAGACAACGCTTACTGTAGATGTCGCCGATGGCAAGAAGTAAAGCTCTGGCAATGCGCTAAGCGTTTTTCACCACCCTCTGTATCGCCTTCCGGTCTGAGACAGAGCATTTTCCATACCAGACTGTGATACAATTGTATATTGTTAGGATTTTATCAATATTGATACCAATGTCTATATTCCTTATTGGAACCGGTATTCCTCTGTATTTTTATTGGTACTAAATGTAATTTGTGTGAATACAGATCTGAAAAATGCATTTTCATTAGCACAAAAGTTTGTACCATAGCAAAATCATGTAACCTCTCACAGAAGGGAAGTCTTTTTTATCAACACCTGCTTTTTAAGTCTTAGAAGTCAACTATGTGTGCAGTGCAAGGTGCTATGCCACTATGTCATCATTCAATTCTAATTTAATCTTTATTAATCCATCAAGAGGCAATTCATTTTGAGCAGCAGGTTGCTGTGACTCATATAACATATAGCCTATATGGCCCACAATAAATAGTCAACACACATCAGACATTAACATGGAGTTTAGAATGGATAATAATATAAAAGCTTGTGATAGCTTACTGTATACGTAGAGATAATCTACAAACCACATTGCTTTAAAAATAAAAAAATAAAGAAATACAAAAATAAAAATAACCCCATTAAAATTAAGAGTCATCTTGTAAAGACCACACAGATCAGGGGTCCCCAAACTTTTTGACTCGGGGGCCACTTTGGGTTAAAATAATTTGGCCGGGGGCCGGGCTGTTTGTATATATATATATATATTTATATTCCGAGCGCGATGATGTCAATTTATCGATGGGAAAATGCATTTTTAAAACAAAATGATTTGCCTG